>NW_022994253.1:0-77252 GCF_012275295.1 Melopsittacus undulatus | reverse complement strand
CCACACCCCCCCCCCCCCCCCCCCCCCCCCCCCCCCCCCCCCCCCCCCCCCCCACCCCCCCCCCCGCCCTCTGACTTATTCTAGAGTGGAGTTTGGATCTTAGTGTGTGCATGTGTACGGATACATCCTACTGCAAGTATGAATAAAGCAGTCTCGAAACACCTTTGCACTTGTAGCTGTGTGTAACTGGAGGGGCATAATCAGGACTTTGCTTTCCCTAAGTTAATCTTCTGGCTGGAGAGAGCTTTGGCAAGTCAAAACAACTCTGGGTCACAGCCAGGTGTGAGACTGGTGGCCAGTTCCCTCAGTACTAAGGCTTCTGACTTCTCAGGCTGCTTTAGCAGGAGCCCACGCATCTTTTTTCTGGAATGTAGCTTGGAAAATGCAAAATGGTCCAGAGGCAATCCCGACTTATCTTGAGGTGGAGGAGAAGCAGTGAAGCTCTCTGTCCTTCAGTGGGCTTTTGCTTGTATAGGGTTGAACCCGCTGAGTCTTCCCTGCCAGGTACCATTACTTCTTGCAAAGTGACTCCTGGGGGTAGTTTAGTTGTGTTTGTTTAGGGCAAAAGTGTGGGATTTTGGGAGCATGTGTTTGTTTTGTGCTGTTAAGCATGGGAAGAGACTATTGCATTTGTGCCTTGATGATGAGGATTTCAAGGCTGATCGTACCCCAGGCCTTACTGGCAGCTCTGAGCCTTTTCTGTCACAGCTTGAAGCGATGGGAAGTGTGGCCACTTGTGGAAAAAAATGGAGAAGAATGGATAAGGAAGCCAGGATTCGTTGAAGAGTAACAAAACAGGCAGTTCAGGTTGTTTACTGCTTTGTTTTGCTCTACAGCAGTGTTTCAGTGGTTTGTGGGGGTAAATTTGCATTTTTTGATTAAATGGAGTGAAACCCTGAGATGCTACTTGTTTTTTGGTATCCTATAATTTGCCCTAATAGCTAGTGTGACAACACTTACCCAATCACAATATTAGATGTAGGGCTCCAGTAGCAAATGACATAGAGAGTAATTTGCTGCTCCTTTACTATACTTCTGTGGACAGTATATATTGTGGATGGTATTTTTTGATATATTGGGTTCTTGTTTATGTATATATACTACCTTTCTCAAAACGTGATTTTCCAGTATACTCAGCTTCTTTACAGTGGTAGTTTTGGCTGCTCTACATGCCTTTCTTGGGGATCAGTGTCCACATTGACCTTTGTCACTCAGCGGCATGGCCGTGGTTGTTTTTCTGTAGTTCTAGTATAGTGGGGGTTTAGGTTTTACTCTCCTTCCCAATCATATTGTAATATAAATGGGAGACAAAGCACACCCAATTGTGGACCACCGTCCATTAGCAAAAGTAGGTGTTTGGTATTGTCATACTTCATTCCTGTTGCTTTCAGTTTCACCTTAGGTTACAGAGCTAATAGGTATCTTGGCTACACAAGTGTTAGCAGAAGGGAATAAGAGGTTACTGGAACTCCTGAAATATTTTACTGAGGCCTTAGGAAGCCTCTATGTTATGTTTACTTTTAGATAACTTTACAAGACATGGAAGATGCTACCGTTTCATAAATAATGTTTGTGCTGATATTAGCAGAAGTATTTGATATGTTGTAGTTTGTAGTTCTTCATGCTGTCAGCAGGAGTCTTAGACTGTTACTATAATGTGTAGCTGTTGTAATCTGCACTGTTCATTTCAGTGGAACAGACAGTTGCTCTCTTGAATCTCATCTTGCAAATTTTTAAGCCCGTGTATACCTCTGTATCTTTCATGTTACCTCATGAAAGACATCCGTACTCCCACTCACTTGTTTAGAAAACCTTTAGATTAAATTCTCTTGTGTCTATGGTGCTTATTCTATATGTTTTCAACATACGCTTTTAGGTCAGAAGGATCTAGTAGTACGATGCTCTGAAACAGAGGAAAACGTAACTCATGCGATTTGCCACAAATGCCGCAGAACATGACATGTATCATTGCATTTCTCAGGCTAAATGAGCTACAAGGAATTGTTACGGCTTTCTGAAAGTTTTAGCGTACTCTCCTTTTCCAAACCCTTCTGTTTCCCCCATTTTCCTGTTCCTCAGTTCTTTGTGGTTGTGTCTCAACTCGACAGTTTGTTTCCTCCTTTGGCCTTTCTTCACTAATCATCTGCTCCGATTTTGGTTTTTTTTTCCTCTTCAGCAGGTCTGTTGTTGTTCTGATCTGCAGCATGTCTGGTGATCATCATCAGACACTTGTACAGATTAGAAAGCTCTGTGGCAGAAGCGAGGAGCTCATCCACATGTTGATCACTTGAGCTACTTGTCAAGCAGTATCTTATCTTAAGGAAGTGTGGCCAAGCTAAGCCCCATTTTGATGCTTTGTTTTATCCAGCTTCAAGGGAAGTGATGCAGGGCCTGAGCACAAGTGTGCTGGGGAATGGCTGAGGGAGCTGGGGGGTTCAGACTGTAGAAGAGGGGCTCAGGGGGATCTTATTGCTCTCTACAACTACCTGACAGGAGGATGCAGTAAGGTGGGGTCAGTCTATTCTTGAAAGGACACACAGGATAGGACAGAGGAAATGGCCTCAAGCTGCACCAGGGGAGGTTTAGAGCAGATATTGGGGAAAAACGTCCTTTACCAAAAGGGCTGTCATGCACTGAAGAGGCTGCCCAGGGCAGTGGTGCAGTCACCATCCTGGACGGTATCTGAAGGTGTATAGGAGTGGTACTGAGGGACATGGATTAGTGGTGGCCTTTGCTGTGCTGGGTTAACAGTTGGACTTGATGATCTTAAAGGTGTTTTCCAATCTACATGGTGCTATGTTGCTGATCACGGAGAAGGGAGATGTGCTGAGTATCAGTGTAGCTGAGTACAATCCACAGGCTCAGGGCTCTAAGAAGTTAACATGCAGCCAAAATAAAAGGGGAAATGGCTGCAGGAGGTAAATCCTTTCTTAGGCCAAGCAGAGTTAGGCAGGACTGTCCAGGTCCCCACTGCTAATCCCCAGAGACACCCTGTTTCTCTCGCCATGCAGAGCTGATGCTTGGAGACCCAGTCCACCCCTGCTTGCTCCTAGGGTACTTCACTAGCTTGTTGGCTAGTTCAGCTGATATTCCATAGGCATCACACACTCACACAGCTCCTCTTGCTCCAGTGGCTGGCACCATGGACACAGGGACCCTCTGGCCTGTGGTCTGCTGCAGCTGCTGGTACCCACACCTCTATCCATACACACACGGGATTGAGAGCCCCTTGCCCAGGAAAGACATAGAAAGGAATTAATGAGAAAGCAGGACAGACTGTGCTGATGAGCTATGAGGGCACAACCAGGCAAGCATAACTGACCAATATTTCCACTTGCTCTCGTTTTCAGACTTGTGTTCTCCAAATGGCCTAACCATCTCCCTTTCCCTGCCTTTGGTTCTGCCCCTAGACATCCTGTAAGTCCTGTGCAATCCTGAGTATGTTTTGTGTGCATCCTGTGATGTGTCCCACCTTAAGCAGCAATGCCCTTAGTGTGAAAGATGTTGAGAGAGCTGCTCCCAGTGACCTCCGTTGATGGGCTCCGTGCCCAGAGAGTGGAGCTGAGGCTGTGCCAGGGGCAGCTGCAGGCAGGTGGTTGTTTGCTTGGGAGAGCTTGACTGCCCTTCTCTGGGTTTGTGGCAGATGGGCCTTTGGGCTGATGGCTCCTGAGATGGACCTGGGAGCAGCCTGCCAGGGTATGGTTTGGGCTTCTCCCCTGCTATTGCATCTCTGGGCTCCTCTGTGGCTGTGCAGATCGGCTTTTCTCACAGAACCTGACCCTTTCACCATACTCTCATCCCCTCAGTAGGTACTCTAATGAATGTTCTCCAGTGGTCCGAAACACATGCCAAAGAAAGAGTGCATGCCAGCCGCGGGCAACCTCCTGGGTACCTGTCTAACACATTACTAATTTCACAGCTCATCCACTATGTGCAAAAAGATGTGAAAATGGTAGGTTGCAGGGCACAGTGATTGGAGAGAAAACATGAAAAAAGGGACATGGAGCAGACGTTTCTGCTGGTATTTCTGTGGCAGTTGGAAAAGTGGATCGTGTTGGCACTGCAAATTGCTTAGTGATTAATGGAAATGACAGAGATGATGCATTGGTTCTGAATTGGTTTCATGTTGATAGAGGACATCTTGATTGAGATAACGCAAATGAGCTGATAGGAGCATTTGTTTCTGTAATGTTTTAGTTCTCTTCTGTTAGAAATAAGTGCTCAGCTCCTTTGGAAAAGCCTTTTTGATCAAGTGTTTGTGTGTCTAGCAGTTGTTTTGTAGGTAAGCTGCTGTTTGGTGTGGTTGGTAGCTTTTCAAGCATCAGCTTTTCTTGTGAGGTTTTAAAAAACAATCTTATTTTATTTGACGTGGGGTTTTCTAATCAGTTAAAGTTTTAGTCAAGTAAAACTTCAATGGAGTAATACACCCAAGTGAGGTACCGTGCTTTTCTTCACAGGATTGCTGGTTGCAGTAGGATCAGATCCAAAAAATGGGAGACTGGAATGGAAAGAAAAGGGAAGAGGGGCAGGAAATAGTGACAATTGCTGCTGTAAAAATTAGACTTAATTACAGTCTTTGAAATAAGCATGGGAATAATGTCTTTTGAGATGAACAATCATGAATAAGCAAAAACGGTTACTATGAATTTTTAAAGCTCTGTTATATCTTTGTGCAGCTGAGCATTATCTAACATTGAGGAAGGTCAGACAGATCAAATGCTCTGATATGCGAGACAGGAAAGAACTAGCATGAACTTACTTGATGGGGAAGTATCTGTGGGTTTAATCTGTGGCTTTGCTATTTGTAGCCACTTACAGAAATCTTGTATTAAAATAGAATTCCAGATATCTTTTAGCTTTGACCTAAATTTACTGGAGTCATCTCCCCTACTTTGGCCTGTATAGAATTTGCTGAGGTTTTAATTTGTATATCTCGGTCCACTTTAAGAATGCAACCAAGAATTTGTATTATACAGCTGGGAATGTGTAGATCCAGGCTTTTCCCTTGACTCCTCTTTTCCATTGCCCTGGCAATAGAGAGTAAGTGGGAGCAGATAATCATATGTCAGGAGTATGGATTTTTCACGCCTAGTTTTTATAGCAGTCTGGAGGCCTTTTGCATGGGAGAGAGGGATAGGAGAGAAGGGGGTAAGATGTATTGCCAGTGTTGTTCCTGTTGTCTTCCAGCTGGAGAAGACTCAAACGAGCTTCAAGGCAGCTTTGAAGCTTCCTGTGGCTGGGACCAGCGTAAGACCGGCACAAGCATGGTGAATGTCTAAGTTTCTTTGACAACCTCCCCCTCAGATGCAGTTCCCAGTAAGGTTACGCAAACATGCCAAATCACCCAGCTTTAAGATGAAAGTGTGCCTTCATTGGCGATATTTCGCATGGCTTGCAGTTCTCCCTTTCACATGCTTTTACTCTGAGCAGTGTTTATTTTGGGCCAAAGACCCATGCCAGAACGCAGCTGGTTTGGGGTTTTTTAATGTTTTGTGTATCCTTGAATGATTTGATTCTCAAAAGCACCTTGTTAAAAATTGGTGCCTAATTATACTTCTTTCTTGTGGTATCTGTAGGCTGACACTGCTACAGGGATGCTAATTGCCTAATCTATGGCTTCTAATTTAAAATCGCTGCTAAATTTGTTTAAAAAATCCATTCTGGATTGAAATTAATTTCTCTCTGCCCTCCATTCCCCAGCCCAAAGCAAAGAAAGAGCTAAGAGAGAAAAAAGAAGTATCTCTGCTTTTGCCATAAATGGGCTGTTTTTCTTCTGTATTCATAGTGAATTCCTGAGTTGCAGTACTGTATGGTAACTCAAATGAGAGTCTTCACCCCCACAGTAGTAACTTTATTATCCCAGTGGCAAATAAATGGCAAATAAAGTAGTGCTCTCTTACTTTGATGGCAGCCTCTCTACTTTGTTCCCTTTATTACCGCAATGGTAATCGCCTGGTTTGTAACTTACAAAAATGAGCCTAGAATCAACTTTACACAAACATGGCAAATTTCCATGTATATTTTGATGTTCCATTCCATTTTTACAGGGCAGATTGGAATATTGAGCTAATAATGAGAATTCCTTACAAGTTCGTCAGCTCCCAGTAGAAGGCAAAGGGAAAGAGTGAGGCGGATACAGCCGCTGGGGAGGTGACAATCCATAATTTCGGAGTGTTAAGAAGGCTGAAGCTTAGATCAGTGGCAGCAGGAAGAGGGCTTCTGCTCAGTCAGGAAGGGGCTTTGCTGATGGGAAGTTTTAGTGACATGACAGCCAATGTAGCAGCAGACAGCAGTGTACACGAGTCCAGCCATAAGGCACTAAAACTCTTTCTGTTGGCTTTTTTTCCCAGTTTTTTTGAAGAGTGCATATATGTATTTCCTAAATTTATATATTATATATTATATTGAATATATAATTATGTATAATGTATATTTAAAGAATGATCTTTCTTTTGGAAGGTGTTTTTCAGGGTTTTGAAATGCAGAGCAAGTGAGCAATAGGAGCTACTGTGCTTAGGAGGGGTTAACCACCTGTAGAAGCAGAGGTTGAGGAAAACTGCTTTTCTGGTTTGGGGTTGTAGGTTTGTGGGTTTTTTTTCATTTCTGTAGAAGTGGGCTTTATGCTGGCTTATTCCCTTTGCAGTTCACTTCCTGTGCTTCCGTGAATGAGGAAACACTGTTTCAGGATGAGTTGTCAGAGGTGTAACTTGTGGGATGTGCAAATCCTGCTGTGCTGGGCATTGTCCACTTTTGTATGCTGAGATTCGTAAAAAGTGGGAGAGTCCAGAGCAGAGCAAGAATATTCTAGCACCTTGAAAACACAACCTGTGGCCAAGCTCATAGAATCATAGAATAGTTAGGGTTGGAAAGGACCTCATCTTGTTCCAAGCCCCCTGCCATGGGCAGGGACACCTCACACTAAACCATATCTCCCAAGGCTTCATCCAACCTGGCCTTGAACACTACCAGGGATGGAGCATTCACAATCTCTCTGGGCAACCCATTCCAGTGCCTCACCATGCTAACAGTAAAGAATTTCTTCCTTATATCCAATCTAAACGTCTGCTGTTTGAGTTTCAACCCGTTACCCCTTGTCCTATCCACTACAGTCCCTAATGAATAAACTTGGCCTTTTTGATGTAGAGAAGAGATTTGTATTTGCAAATAGACAAAAGATGGCTGCAAGGAGGAGTAAAGTAAGTTGTTATCAAATTTGTGGTGGATAGAAAGAGAAATGAGTAGTTTGAATTGCAGCAGAGCAGCCTCATGGTATAAAGTGAGTGAGATAATTCAGCTGCTGAAGGGCTGGTGGAGCTCTGGGCTGCCTCAGTGTGCTGAGGAATTAAACCTCGGGAGATCTGGAGAAGAGTATGTCAGCAATGACAACAGGGATGTAACTGAGCTTTTCTGGAGATGGATTAGCTGACCTTTGAGGTTCATGCCAGCCATGTGATTCTGCTGTTACATTGATGATGCTCTTGAGAAAGATGCTGCTTTTTTTTTTTTTTTTTTTTTTTTTTTTCCTCGGCACTTATTTTTTATTTATTGCTTAAAATACAGTTTTGAGCAATTGAACTGCCTTTTCCCAGAACATGTAGTGGATATGATGTTAAGAGTAGCAAAACTAAACCCTTAGGCTTCTGTTAACTTGTACTTGAACTGCCATGGGTAAAGTAGTAGCGCAGTGGTGTAATAGTCTCTTGCTAATCTCACTTAGGCACAGTGAAAGGATGGTGTTTTGAGCTCTTAGAATTCATTTCACAGCTAGGCAACTGTGAGAGCAAAGCAGGGGTTCATAGAGTGATTGTATCCCAGAAAGAGTCACATCTGTTTCATTCTGAAGGTGTGTGAAGTGCCAGATGGTGTGCTTTTGGGACCTGTAATAGCTCAGCTCAGCATCTGGCTGTTGAGGTCACCTAGCTGTGGTTAAGAAGTAGTGCTTGATAATTATGTAGCGGGCAAAAACAGCAGGAAAAGACTCCTAAAAGGAAAGTGCTGGCTACCTAAGAATCTTCTCTGTGCAGGCCTGGGTTGTGTTTGGTGCTTTTAATGGTCTGGGGCCTCTTTTAGGTAAGTGTGCTTCCACTTGGGAAGAAAAGTTGAAGTGTACTGAAACAGCTCAAAACATTTTACTTGTATGTGCAGTTCTGCATTGGACGGTCACCATTCTTCAGCTTTAATGTCCTCTTTCTATCACTATTTGGTTGAGGGGTTTGGATGATGGTCGTGGGTGTTTCTCCTTGGATTTTGATCTGTAATTTGATTTAGATTTCAGCTCTCATAGCTGAAGATGTTGGGAGCTTCTGTAAACTGACAGCCTGAAAAAAGTTGGAAGGGGTGAACAGGACTGTTCAGCTGAAGTTCCCAACCACGTTTACTTTGCCAACAGCAAATGAACAATGGCACTCTTGGCATTTGGGGAAAAGGTACTTCAGGAAACCCTTTCAAACTGACAGTAATCAAAACTTAGAATATTTCACGCTTCTGTCTTTATTTGAAGGAATTTTTACAGTTTGGTCTTTGGCATAATGTTGAAGCTTAACAAATGCTGGCATTTGAAAGCAGTCTGTTCTGTGCTCTAATTCTGATAACTACCTACCTGACGTGCTTTCCTTTTCCCATTCCAGGAAAACAGAGGGAAGGGTGTTGTATCGAAACCCTTGAATTTCCTGTAAAAAATACTCAGTAGGATAAATGAGTGTCTGATTAACCAGTGTAACTTGGTTTTGTCTTCCATAGAACACTTATCTCTGAACTGTGGCAGTATCTCTGTACCAAGATTGTCCTGTCTCCTTGAAAAGAGCAAACCTAGTGTCACATGGCTCCATGTGAAGATGTGGATACTACAGAGACAAAACTCCCTTGATTTTCTGAAAGAGTTTAGAAAATGAAAGCAGCAGACTTTTGGGAGATCATGAACAGTATTTGTCATCTGGAATGCATCTGTTAACATTTGAGATTTGATATCACTGCAGCTGTACATGAACAGGGCTGGTATTTAGTGATTGTATTTAGGTGAGAGCATGGAGAGAGAGAAATATTTCAAAAGAAGATTGGTTCTGAATCCCTTAGGAAATCTGCATGAAGTGTCTGAAGACAGGCAAAGAGTTTCCTTGATACTGAAGCAACTTGTTTACCTTAGTTTGGGGAGGAAGGGGAAATGGCTTGGATTATTTCCCAGTTAAAGTGTCTAACAGTGTCTATGTAGTGTATAAAAGTGACTTTAGACCCTGTAATGAACAGATAAAACCTTCCAGGAAATTCTCCTATAACATCAACAGTTTTTAGCTTTGTATTCATGCCACATCCGAATTGGAGACTTTTTTAGCTCCGCTTTTCCTCCTGCATCTTTACAGTTGGAGGCCTCTGAATGTGTGTTTGTGTGAGATCAGTTACTCATCAGAGCCCGGTAAAACAGCTCATCCTTACGGACATTTGAAATAAAGCCAGTTGTCATGGTTTGAGCATGTTTTGAGGGTGTTTTTGTTCAAGGTTTTTTTCCAGCCAGGTGGAGGAGGGGAGGCCAGGAGGAAGTAGAGACAGGACACCTGACCCAGGCTAGGCAATGAGGTATTCCATACCATAGCACGTGATGCCCAGGATGCATACTGGGAAAGAGAAAGTGGGAGGGGGAGAGCTCTAGAGGAAAATGGAGGAGGGAGCACATGGTCCTCAGGCCAGGCAGGGTGGAGTGAGTTATGGGTCGGTGGCTGGTGGGGGTGTTGTATTCTTTTCACTTGCTGTTTGCTGTATCATTATTATTTGTAGTAGTAAATGGCAGTAGGGGTTTTGTGTTATGCCTTAGCAATTAAACCGTTCTTATCTCAGTCCGTGGGGGCTACATTCTTTGGATTCTCCTTCCTAACTCTCCGGGAGTTGGGGGACTTGGTTTAAACCACGACACCAGTCTTAGCCAGGAGATGGCTTGCAAGAATTGCCAACAAATTAGATGGGTTTTTAGGGTGGACATGAAGTCTTGTTAAACAAACATTGCATTTCCTTTAGCAGCTGATTGATTGATTCCAAACAAAAAAGCTGTACCATCTGTTCCTTGGAAAACAAAGCAGCATTACACATTCCTCCTCTGAAATACTGCACAGAAAAATACTTACATAGTTACCAGTGATATGTATACAAACACACCAGCTTGCATAAACTACCAATTTTACTTTTTCTATGCCTGAAATGGTTTAATTTATTCATGTGTAATACACAGCTTTGGAATAGTCATCTGTTTCAAGGAGAATATGGGAATTACTAGAAAAGCTTCTACCTACAATGCTTATTATCATGCTGGAGCTATTAATGATAACACAATTTGACAAGCAGTATTATGACTTGAAATAAAAAACAGTATGGAGAGGTGAAGGAAAGCTACCTGCTCAAGCAATGAAGCTTCCAGTAAATAGGGTGAAATTGTAGACCTTGCTGGAACAGTATTCTTTATGTAGCTCAGTAAAAGGGGAGCTGCAGAGCTGTGTAGAGACAAGTATTCCATCTAGCGAGAAATGTCAGTTTTGAAACTTGGTGTTATTCTGAGTTGTAATAAAACCTGAAAAATCCTAAAATTTACACCAAAAAGCTTCCCAGTTTTCTTTTTGTATCTCCTAAAAGTATGTTGTGTTAATGAAAGTGTCGCCGTTCGTGATGTAAAGTTTAAACCACTGTATAAACAAAGTTCTGAACCACAGTATTTTCAAGAATGGTTTAAAGATCCTCTTAAAGTTTGGTTGTTCCTCCCCCTCCCACCCACCCTCTCCCCCAGCCGAGTTATTGGAATTCTCTTCCTATCGTGGCTTTCTGTCACATGCCAAAAGAATCAAGTTGTGTGCCTCAAGCTTTTAATCCCATGTGTTTCTGTTGGAGAGATGCTTTGTTGCCTGTGAATGTCAGTGACATTACTGTAATCTCAAGGGTATAGTTCTTGTTATGTAAATAAAGACAGTTTGTTGTCATTATGGATTTTTTTACTCCAAGATATGAAGATCCTTACTGTTGTGGTTTATTTCATTCCAGCTACTCATGAACTCTCTTGTGAAGCATGCAAACACTTGGGCAAAACTTCAAATTACTACTGGATAGATCCAGATGGCAGTGGGGCCTTTGAAAGTTTACTGCAACATGACAGGTAAATGCATTTTATTTGCTCATTCACTTTTGGGTTTTTTTTTCTTTAATGCACTTTGGAGAAGAAGTCTGTTCATAATTCATATTTCTAAGCAAAAGGCAAATAATTGCTAAAAGCTTTTACATGAGAGAGTTCATCGAACCTGTAGTCACCATTCAGTATTGTCTGAGCAAGGTAGTAGTTCTCCATTCGATAAGCTTTGCAAATCACAGCTATTAATCAGCCTTAACTGGCCTCTGTCCTCAGTGGTGCATCATTGTTTACAATAAAGAGTAGATATATATATGGGCTATTTGGCAAAGTTATTGTGTATCAACATATTTTGTGGTTCAGTAATGTCCCGATGTTCATGGAGTCCTGTAGAAGGCAGAAGAGTCAGACTTTCTTTCTGTCCAGGTATTGCTGACTGTCACATAGCACCACAGGCAAGGAAGAGAAATTAATTGCAAGTCAAAAACCAGACCACAGGAGTTACCTGTTTCTTGCCTGTTTTGTCCTTTTGACTGGTGTTAGAAGAACATGCCTTGTTTAACTTGTGACACCACATATATAACTACATTAGCTTTTGGGGTTGTTGTGTGGATTTCTACGTTTAACACTACTTTTGCATGAAGAGTTTCCCATCGTGGCATACTCATCAAGATGTCTTGGTTGTCTGTGTTGCCTGCTGAGGCAAAAAAAAAGGATGGCAGTGAGAAAAGGGGTCAGTTTTCTGCAGTCGAGAGTGTATTATTTCTTTGGTCTGTTAATGCATGACAATTGTCCCAGCACTTTTTCTGATACAAAATACTGAGACAAGAGACATGTGTTGCGGCTCTCCCCCAAGTGTCTGCATAATGAGTTTGAATTTCAGTCTGTTTGCATTGAAAAGTGGGCATCCATACACGTCCTCGAACTTCAGCAACATGAATGCAAAACACTTTCATAAGTAGAAATGGCAGCCCTGCCTCTTTTGGGATCACAGTTCCTGAAGTTCACATACCTCTTGCTGAAAGCAGAAACGTGTCTGTGTCTGTGTCTGTGTCTGTGTCTGTGCATGGGAGAGATTGAGAGGGGCAGAGAGGGGAAAGCTGACTTGAAGTGGGATGAGTGGCATATGCAGCAGACCCCAGGTCAAGAGCTCATAGGTGGACAGCCTGTTGGAGAACAGATGGCCATTGTTTCATGTTGCCATTGATGTCTGCATTTGTATAATAAAAACATATGTAAAAGTAGCCCAATCTAAGATCTAAGTTGTAGATTGCTGGACCATTTTCAAATGTACACCTTCTTTAGCTGGAAGACTGACCTCTGCCTTGACTGAAGCCATCTGACTACTGCGTTTTAGGACAGTGCGAAACAACAGTGTCCTGGTCGAGTTGTCTCTACCCCAGGACACACACTACATCTTGGCTTTATTGTTTTTGGTTAACCAGGATTTTTCTAGTTGAGGACCTTGCTACTGAGAGGCAAATGTAGACCACTGCAATGTATCATCTTGCCAAGGGCTGAAGGTGGTCGTGTCCCAGAAGCAGTAGCTGGGGCAGCATGCAGAAGTGTGGTGGGGAACACCACAGGAAATTTATCATTTCCTTTGCTTGTAGATTTCTTTTTCCCTTTGGTTTTATATGTTTAATCTTACTCCAAGGGCTCTTCTGCCTACCCAGCACATACAATTTATCAGGAATTCTGCAGGGAAAGGTAAAGAATAACAGTCCTTATCAGAGGGATGGATGAGAACTGAGACCCAGGATCTAAATGCCTGTTCCAGAGAACAACATTTGTTGCGTGCATGTTGTTCTTTGTCTCTGGTGAGCCCCTCTGCTGTCAGAAGCTCTTCCTTCACTGTCACAAATACTCCTCCAATTTTTGTAAACTTTATGTAAAACAACTGCTATCTCATGTACATCAGTATGGAAAGATTATGCAGAGCTTTTCAACTCATTTCATGTAAAAATATTCATTGTGTAATAGTTTTGCAGATTTGGCAGGTAAATCTTGGTGTAAAAAGGGTCAAAATAAGTTAGAAATAATATTCTAGTGAATAAATGAACGCTCTTCACTTTCTTTCTTCATTTTCATCATCTTAGAAAATCAATAGGTCTTTACAGCACCAAGCCTTAAAAACTTGCTTGCTTTGAACTGATATGATAGATATGATAACATTCACCGCTGCTTTTGGGGCTCAGCCATCCAGCCAGTGTCAGATGCCAAAAAGAATACACCTCTCATGACCGTGAGAAGGCTGTGTGGCCAAAAGCACCACAACAGAGGAACAACCCGTTGCTGCACCAATCAAGAGGAAAACTGCTAGTGCCACCAAGAAAGAGAAGCAGTGGACAGCAGTAGGAGATTCTGCTTTGAAAGACAGGGACAGTGCAACAGGGTGCCCAAAGAAGTAGTAAATGCCCCGTCCCTTCCAGCGGAAGAGACCACGGTTGCAAGGAACATTAAAGCTTCTCCAGTTCCAGCCCCTGGCACGGGCAGGGACACCTTCCACTGGAGCAGGTTGCTCCAAGCCCCTGTGTCCAACCTGTCCTTGAACACTGCCAGCGATGGGGCAGCCACAGCTTCTCTGGATTAATGAGGATTAATGTCCCTCACTAAGGTGAAATTGGGGTCCAGTCTGTTGATCTGATCAGTGACGTGCCGGGTATCTGCTGCTGCAGGTGCGTGCTGTGAAGACAGGGAAGGGGTAGGAGGTTGATGGTGACTTTCTCTAGGGGCTGGAGAAGAAAATCTCTTTCAGAGGATGCAGTAACGTGTATTCCTCTGACAGGAAAATCAACCCAAACCCAAGGCTAACAACCAAGTATCTGGCCAGGTATACTGCTGCTGTGCTGCTGTCAGGGGACAGGGGCTGCTCTGCCAGAGGTTTGCAGCAGTTTGCATTGCATTTCTGTTCCAGCCAGCCCTCAAGCCATGGGGCCCAGCCCAGCTGACCAAAGCTGCTGTTGCCTGGGCAAGGGCTGCAGGGGCTGAGAGCTTGGATCTCCCAGGGGAAGGAATAGAACTGAAAGCCCATGGAAGCATCAGATAGATGATGAAGGAAGCTGCATCTTTCTGGCCCAGGGAAGTTGCTTCTCGTGGTGGGAGGAAGCTGTTAAGGTGGGGAAGGGGAAGCTCAATTTGGCGATGAAGCTTGAGCCCAGGGATATTCAATGACATTTATCCTGCTCTGCTATTAACACTGGCTGTAGGCTTTTTCCTGTGACTGATTCCAGGAGAAATATTTTCCCTGCAAATAGGACTGAACACCTGAAAAATAACCAGGGTCTGTTGTGTATTACAGCAAAGTTAGAGGACTGATTTGAAATGAATATTCAGATGGGAGGTTTAAAATAAATACATTTCAAATGAAGGCTAGAGTGGGACATTAAAAATCAACGAGCACTTACTGTGTATTAGCCTGATAATAAATCAACCTCATTTCCCTCAATCATAAAAGTTTATGCTACCACTGTACCAAAAAGAGCTGTAAAACCCCAGCTTTTTGCAATTTATCACACAGAGAAACAGAGCAGATGCCTCAGGATGATGGGAGGAGCTTTGCTCCAGTGCACAAAGCAGTGGTGCAGGTATATGTTAACATGTCTTAGAGGCCTTATTCTTGAAAAGTATTTCATATGCTCTAACTTAAGAGCAGCTGCTTTAGACAATCTACAAATTTCAGGTATCCCCCAGGAAGAGAAAAACCCTACATCTGCAGTTATGCAGGAGTTCTTACCCAGCACTATACCCAAGTCATGCTTTAAGATTCTAGATGAACATAAGTTCTTAATCAAGAGCCCTGAAGGTGTGAGAGCAGCAGGCAAGAAGTGAAGCCAAAGGTGAGCCCTGACAAGAGGATGTGCTCAATGCTAAAGGTGAAAAGTAGCACCCTCCATTCCATGCCAATCCATTGCCTCCCATCCCACGCCGTTCCCTACACCCAGCCCGAGCTGAATAACAGTGGCACTGCTATTGCCCTGCAATGCCAGGGTTTTTCAGCTCCAAAACCACTTTCAAGGAGGTAAAACACAAAGCTTACAAGTGGAAAAAAGCTTTTATTTTAGGATTTGATTTGATTTTAGTTTGTTTCCTTATCTTTGACCGAATTTTCCATGATGTTCCATCATGGGGTTTTGCTGTGGGTTGGTTTCAGGGGCGATGCTCACAAGCATCCAGGCCTTGCAAGCACAGTGCTGCTGTGCAGAAGGCAGAAGGCCCGGGTATACGGAGCCAAGGGAAGAGCAGAAGTGGCTCCCTCTGCGAGCTTGCAGTGGAGCTGGAGAGTGCCAGGGCAGGAGTGCTGGGCTGCAGGTGCGAGAGCAGCGGGCAAGAAGCGAGCCCAAAGGGGAGCCCTGTCAAGGGGCTGTGCTCAGTGCGACAGAGGAAAGCAGCAACGTCCAGGGGCTACCCCGGGAGTCGTGAAAGCTTCCTCCCCCCACATGCATGGGGGCATGAGGGGCCACCTGCGTGGAGCAGGAGCAGCAGCCCTTGGGCCACAATAGCCCAAAGGAGCCCTGTCAAGGGGCTGGCTCACCGCTGCAGGGGAAGGCAAAAAACCCGCGGGGACACGGGCAGGCCCCCCATGCGGGAAAAAAAAGCCTTCCCCCCCCAGCTGCAGGACACCAGGGGCCACCTTCATGGTGCACGAGCAGCAGGCAGTAGCGCAGCCAGAATGGAGCAGAGGAGCCCTGACAAGTGGTCCTGCTCCATGCTCAGAGGAAGGCAAAAAACCCCCGGGACCAGTGCCAATGTGGCCCGGGGGAAAATTCCTTCCTGACCCCAGCACTGGCGATCGGCTCTCCCTGAGCATGGGAGCAGGACCGGCTCCTGCTCCACAGGCTGCTCACGCCTCCCCGCAGATGCCCAAGCCCTATTCTCCCTCAATCTGGAGCCACCTCAGGGGCTGCTGAGAGTGGCCAAAAGCCCCTGGCCTCATCGAGCCTGGGGGCAAGAATCCATCCTTCCTACACGTGGCAGGGCATCAGTGGCTGCTCCAAAGCGCTGGCATCTCTGCAAGCATGTCCTCATCCCATTGCTTATGGCTGCTGCCCCTGGCTCCGTGGGGGATGAGAATGGTGAGCTCTGCGGTGCTCCTCCAAAAGGCATTCCTAGAATCTAGCCCTGCCTAGCCAGCTGAAAAGGATTGCTATCCCTGCCGTGTGCTAAGAAGCTGGCCCTGCCAGGAGCTGGCTTTGCAGCGCAGAGCTCTGAATCTCTTCTCTGAAACAAGGGGAACATAAAATCACAAACTGGAATATATAAACCTTTAAAATTAGTTGTAAGTAATGTTAAGTTCGATGGCTTTGTAGCAGTAGCAGTGGAAAGTTACTGAGGTGCTTAGTACATAGAAGAAAAAATAGAGTCCAGCTAGAGAACATACTGGCATAAGATAAATCGTTCTAGTTGAGGTAGTTTTAAGAAAAGCAGTCTAGAAAGACAGGACGCAGGGATAAGGAGTATCTGGGAATAGCAGGTGTCCAGGATGGGCTACGGGTAAACTAACTGATAAGTAGGAGGACAAGGGGACTATTATGTCTCTGGTGCTAACGAATTCTGTACGCATGCGGGGAGCTTTCTGGAAAATGATGTAATCCATACGTAGCCTCATGAATATGTATGTGTGCCCAAGGGCTATATAAGGATGGCTTGTGTAGCAATAAGGGAGACACACGTTAGGAGGAGCTATCCCCCGTGTCTGCCGGCACCGCAATAAAGAATACCTGCTTGTCAGCTTGAAAACTGTGTTGGCGAGTTTGTTCCTGGAGTTGTCTCCGTATCCATTTGTCACCCCAGATGGGACCCTCTCTGCTCGGCTGCAGGACCCGCTGAGGACAGGGCTCCCTAGGGCCCTCGGGAATTCATTGGGATCACTGCGGGAGCAGACAAGGACCATCTTCATCAAAGGTATTCTTTTCTTTTGTATAGCCTGTAAGGTGCAGGGGGCATCTCGGTTTGGTAAATTGGTTTGGTAAGCGTACGCATGGTTTGGAAGCCTTCCATAAATCGAGATAGGAAATCTCGTAGGTAAAGGCGTATACCCGGCTGCTAGCGTCCGTTGGTATACACTCGCAAGAAGCAGGGGGCTTCTTGTGATTTGGGTGAGTCCTACAAGACACAGGGGGTGTCTTGTGGACACGGTTTTGAACCTCATTGGTATAAGTATTCGAATTGGTATTGGTATCCGATTAGTTCCGGTTCATTATAGTGCTGATTTTGGTTCTGTGATTTTGGTATCGGTGACAGATTGTTAAAATTGTGTTATTAATTGTGGTCTGTTTGATAGAATTTTAGTCTCTGTATCTGTTCCAAGTGTTGTAATTGTGTGCAGTGTGTCTGTGGGATCCCGTGTGTGTGTGAGAGATTGATAATGGAAAATCAGCAGAGTGAAGAGATCATGAAAAAGAGTCCTGTAGGGTGCATGTTGGCACACTGGAAAGAACTGGGAGGGTCTCCTGGGGGCTCGGTAAATAAAAAAAAGAGCATTGGTAAAATATTGTAACCAGTGGTAGCCTTTGTACACCCCAGAGGATCAGGAAAAATGGCCTAAAAATGGAACTCTGAATTATAACACATTGTTACAATTAATGTTGTTTCTGAGGCGGCAAGGAAAATGGGATAAAGTGATGTATGCAGATATGTTTTTCACGTTGAGAAATCACCCGGAGTGGCAAAGAGAATGTGGAATTAATATAGCACCTTCAGATCCCTTAATTTTAGCTTTAGAAAAAGAAAGGAAGCAGGCAGGGAATAAATTGGAAAGATGTTGTTCTGGTTGTGAGATTGGGGAAATTGGTTTGAAACTTAAGAAAAGAGCTGAGGATCATAGGGTTGAGGATAGAATGGAGGATTATATATCCCCAAAAGTACCGGAGCAGAATCCACCTCCGATCGAGGAGGAAACCCCCTGATTCGGATGTAAAACAAGAACAAAGTGTAAAACAAGAACAAGGTGTGAAACAAGAACAAAGTGTGGAACAAGAACAGAGTGTAAAACAAATTCCCTCCCCGCCCCTTGCTGCCCGGATTCGTAGTAAAACTAAGACTGTTCTGCAAGCCCCTCTGAGGGAAGCAATGGGACTGGAGGGATGTACCAAAATAAAAGTGAATTTTTCTTTAGGAGATTTGGATAGATGGAAACAGATTGCAAAAGAGTATTGAAATGACCCTATAGGGGTAGCAAAGAAATTTGAGATCCTGGTAAAAAGTCAAGATCCTCACTGGAAGGATATAGATGTAATCCTGGATGCATTAACAGAAAAACAGTTAGTTATAAGAACTGCTTGCACTCAGGTAAATGCCCAGATTACTGCAGGGGCAATGGATAGGAGGGTTGAAGATCATATTCCCCCTACAGCTCCAGATTGGGATTATGATGATGATGGAGATTATGCATCTTTAAAAAGATACCAGAATACCAGAAGATACCAGAAAAGATACCAGAATCTGCCCAGCCTGTAGCTCTGCTGGGATTTCAGGGCCGTCTGGATGCCGTATCTGTCACCCTGTTGATCGCTGGGCTGGCTGCTGACTCCTTATGGCAGCCGCCTTCCACCGTGTTCTCAGACCCATTGGGGAGAGCACTGAGCAAGGCACTCCTGTCACGGGTGTTGGGGATGGTGTCGTCGTTCCCTTGCCTTGCCACGGCTGCTGGCTCCTTGGAGCTGCCGCCCTTCACCACTTTCTCAGGTACATCAGGGAGAGCACTGAGCAAGGCACTCATCCCATGGGTGCTGGGGATGCTGTTCTGACTATTCCCCAGCCCTGCCACGGCTGCTGGCTCCTTGGGGCAGCTGCTCTGCACCGTGTTGTCAGTCAGGTCAGGGAGAGCATAGAGCAAGGCAGACAAATCATAAACACCAGGGACGATGTCCTCATTGTCTGCCAGCCCTGCCGCTGCTGCTGGTTCCTTGCGGCTGCTGCCCTCCACTGCATTCTCAGTCATGTCAGGGAGTGCTTTGAGTAAGTCCATCAAATCATAGACATCAGGGCCACTGTCCTTGGTGTTCTCCAGCCCTGCCACAGCTGCTGGCTCCTTGGGGCAGCTGCTCTGCACCGTGTTGTCAGTCAGGTCAGGGAGAGCATAGAACAAGGCAGACAAATCATAGACTGCGGGGACAGTGTCCTCATTGTCTGCCAGCCCTGCCGCTGCTGCTGGTTCTTTATGGCTGCTGCCCTCCTCTGCACTCTCAGTCAGGTCAGGGAGTGCATTGAGTAAGTCAGTGAAATCATAGACATCAGGGCCACTGTCCTTGCTGTTCTCCAGCACCGTCACTGCTGCTGGCTCCTTGGAGCAGCCACTCTCCTCCACATTCTCAGGCACAATAGGGAGACCACTGAGCCAGGCACCCCTATAATGGGTGTTGGGGATGGTGTCGTCGTTCCCCGGCCTTGCCACGGCTGCTGGCTCTTTGGGGCAGCCGCTCTTGACCCCATTCTCAGTCAGGTCAGGGAGAGCATAGAGCAAGGCAGACAAATCATAAACACCAGGGACGATGCCCTCATTGTCTGCCAGCCCTGCCACAGCTGCTGGCTTCTTATGGCAGCCGCCTTCCACCGTGTTCTCAGACCCATTGGGGAGAGCACTGAGCAAGGCACTCCTATCATGGGCGCTGGGGATGGTGGTGTTGTTGTTCCCCTGCCTTGCCACGGCTGCTGGCTCCTTGGAGCTGCCGCCCTTCACCACTTTCTCAGGTACATCAGGGAGAGCACAGAGCAAGGCACTCATCCCATGGGTGCTGGGGATGCTGTTCTGACTATTCCCCAGCCCTGCCACGGCTGCTGGCTCCTTGGGGCAGCTGCTCTGCACCGTGTTGTCAGTCAGGTCAGGGAGAGCATAGAGCAAGGCAGACAAATCATAAACACCAGGGACGATGTCCTCATTGTCTGCCAGCCCTGCCGCTGCTGCTGGTTCCTTGCGGCTGCTGCCCTCCACTGCATTCTCAGTCATGTCAGGGAGTGCTTTGAGTAAGTCCATCAAATCACAGACATCAGGGCCACTGTCCTTGGTGTTCTCCAGCCCTGCCACAGCTGCTGGCTCCTTGGGGCAGCTGCTCTGCACCGTGTTGTCAGTCAGGTCAGGGAGAGCATAGAACAAGGCAGACAAATCATAGACTGCGGGGACAGTGTCCTCATTGTCTGCCAGCCCTGCCGCTGCTGCTGGTTCTTTATGGCTGCTGCCCTCCTCTGCACTCTCAGTCAGGTCAGGGAGTGCATTGAGTAAGTCAGTGAAATCATAGACATCAGGGCCACTGTCCTTGCTGTTCTCCAGCACCGTCACTGCTGCTGGCTCCTTGGAGCAGCCACTCTCCTCCACATTCTCAGGCACAATAGGGAGACCACTGAGCCAGGCACCCCTATAATGGGTGTTGGGGATGGTGTCGTCGTTCCCCGGCCTTGCCACGGCTGCTGGCTCTTTGGGGCAGCCGCTCTTGACCCCATTCTCAGTCAGGTCAGGGAGAGCATAGAGCAAGGCAGACAAATCATAAACACCAGGGACGATGTCCTCATTGTCTGCCAGCCCTGCCACAGCTGCTGGCTTCTTATGGCAGCCGCCTTCCACCGTGTTCTCAGACCCATTGGGGAGAGCACTGAGCAAGGCACTCCTATCATGGGCGCTGGGGATGGTGGTGTTGTTGTTCCCCTGCCTTGCCACGGCTGCTGGCTCCTTGGAGCTGCCGCCCTTCACCACTTTCTCAGGTACATCAGGGAGAGCACAGAGCAAGGCACTCATCCCATGGGTTCTGGGGATGCTGTTCTGACTATTCCCCAGCCCTGCCACGGCTGCTGGCTCCTTGCAGGCCTTAGAGTAGTGCCATTGCTGCTTCCCGGAGTTGGAATAGCTGCAGGCCTGAAAACTGGTGGTGGAGTAACTGCAGTGCTGCTGCCTGGGGCTGGATTGGCCAAAGTGCTTGTTGATGGGGCTGGAAGAGGCACAGTGCCTGTCCTTTGCATTCAAGTGGCTCAAGGAGGCTCGCCTGGCCCCGCCGCCGGCCCTGCCCCTTACCGGGGTGTTGTCACACAGGCGGACCCCCGAGTACACGGAGCCGAAGCCGCCTCTCCCCAGCAGCGGTCCCATTCGGTAGAGCCGCCCGAAGCTCTCCTTGTCATGCCCGACGCGAGAGACGCTGCCGCTGCCGCTGTCGCTGCGCGCGGGGTCCCCGCCGGCCCCCAGCGGCCGCTCCGGGCCGAGCGGAGCCGCATCATTCCCGGCCTTTCCCGGCCGAGGCTCCGCGGCGTGCCGCTCGCCGCCGCTCCCGGGGCGCAGATAGAGCGACGGGTCAATGCGGGTGAGGAGCACCACGGGCACCTTGGCCGAGCGCGCTGCCGGTGCCGGCACCCCCGCAGGGCTCTCGGGGGTCGCGGCTGCCGGGCGGCTGCGGGGCGGGGCCTGGGGGCGGGCCGGGGAGCGCCAGGGGGCGGCGCTGCCTCGCCAGACCCAGCGGCGGCGGCTCGCCCAGCGCCGCCACTGCCAGTAGCGGGAGAGCCGAGCGGCGCCGCGAGCCCCGGCGGGGGGCACCATCGCGGGGAGCGGCGGAGGGAGGGCTCCGGACGGTCGAGAGCTGCCGCCGCCGCGCCGGGTGCTGCTGCCGCTGCTGCCGATGACAAAGTCGCTGCGGTTCAAAAGCCCCTGGAAAAGTCGCTGCCGAAGTCGCTGCTGCTCCAAAGCCGCTCCAAAGCCGCTCCAAAGCCGCTCCAAAGCCGCTGCTGCCGCTGCCGCCGCAGCCTCGCTCTCAACGGCTCTGTCCACGCGGCCGCAGGAGCCCGTGGAACGGCGGAGCGGGCCCTGCCCAGCCCCGCGGCCGGGCTCGTGCACCCCCCGCCCGGCCGCAGCATCCCCGCGGCCGAGCCTTTGTAAACTGAACCTGAGCCTTGGGACCCTGCGAACGAGGCTTTAATAAAGAAGTGAGCCCGGAGGCTTTGGGAAGTCAAAAGGAGGCTTCATTTTACTGCTTATTTTATCCCCTTTTCCCTTTCCACAGAGGTGGATTGAGATGAGATCTCAGGAAGCTCTTCCCTGGGAGGGTGCTGAGGCGCTGGCACAGGGTGCCCAGAGCAGCTGTGGCTGCCCCATCCCTGGCACTGTTCGGGGCCAGGTTGGACACAGGGGCTTGGAGCAGCTGCTCCAGTGGAAGGGGTCCCTGCCCGGGGCAGGGGTTGGAGGTGAAGGAGCTTTAAGGCCCCTTCACCGCAGCCCACCCGATGCCTCTGGGATCCCATGAGGGGCGGCTGCT
Source organism: Melopsittacus undulatus (assembly GCF_012275295.1). Classification (NCBI taxonomy): domain Eukaryota; kingdom Metazoa; phylum Chordata; class Aves; order Psittaciformes; family Psittaculidae; genus Melopsittacus; species Melopsittacus undulatus. The sequence continues at coordinate 54,923 of NW_022994253.1, read as the reverse complement.
CCGTGAGGAAAGGCCCCGGCCCGCTCTGCCCCTCACGGGGGTCCCGCTGCTCCCCCCCTCCCCCCCCCCCGCCCTCTGACTTATTCTAGAGTTGGAGTTTGTGATCTTAGTGTGTGCATGTGTAGGATACTCCTACTGCAAGTATGAAAAGCAGACTCTCGAAACCTTTGCACTTGTAGCTGTGTGTAACTGGAGGGGCATAATAAGGACTTTGCTTTCCCTAAGTAATCTGCTGGAGAGAGCTTTGCAGTCAACTCTGTCACAGTCCAGGTGTGAGACTGGTGGCCAGTTCCCTCAGCTATCTAAGGCTTGACTTCTCAGGCTTGCTTTAGCAGGAGCCACGCATCTTTTTTCTGGAATGTAGCCTTGAAAATGCAAAATAGGTCCAGAGCAATCCCGACTTATTCTTGAGGTGGAGGAGAAGCAGTGAAGCTCTCTGTCCTTCAGTGGGCTTTAGGGTTGAACCCTGCTGAGTCTTCCCTTGCCAGGTACCATTACTTCTTGCAAAGTGACTCCTTGGGGTAGTTTAGTTGTGTTTGTTCAGGGGCAAAAGTGTGGGATTTTGGGGAGATGTGTTTGTTTTGTGCCTGTAAGCAATGGAAGAGACTATTGCATTGTGCCTCTGCTGATGAGATTCAAGGCTGATCGTACCCCAGGCCTTACTGGCAGCTCTGAGCCTTTTCTGTCACAAGCTTGAAGCGATGGGAAGTGTGGCACTTGTGGAAAAAAATGGAGAAGAAGGATAAGGAAAGCCAGGATTCGTTGAAAGAGTAACAAAACATGGCAGTTCAGGTTGTTACTGCTTTGTTTGCTCTACAGCAGTGTTTCAGGTGGTTTGTGGGGGTAAATTTGCATTTTTTGATTAAATGGAGTGAAACCCTGAGATGCTACTTGTTCTTTGTATCCTATAATTTGCCCTAATAGCTAGTGTGACAACACTTACCTTCACAATATTAGATGTAGGGCTCCAGTAGCAAATGAGCATAGAGAGTAATTGCTGCTCCTTTTACTATACTTCTGTGGACAGTATATATTGTGGATGGTATTTTTTGATATAATTTGGTTCTTGTTTATGTATATATACTACCTTTCTCAAACGTGATTTTCCAGTATACTCAGGCTTCTTTACAGTGGTAGTTTTTGGCTGCTCTACATGCCTTTCTTGGGGATCAGTTGTCCACATTGACCTTTGTCACTCAGCGGCAAGAGCCGTGGTTGTTTTTCTGTAGTTCTAGTATAGTGGGGGTTTAGGTTTTACTCTCCTTCCCAATATATTGTAATATAAATGGGAGACAAAGCACACCCAATTGTAGGACCACCGTCCATTAGCAAAAGTAGGTGTTTGGTATTGTCATACTTCATTCCTGTTGCTTTCAAGTTTCACCTTAGGTTACAGAGCTAATAGGTATCTTGGCTACACAAGTGTTAGCAGAAGGAATAAGAGGTTACTGGAACTCCTGAAATATTTTACTGAAGCCTTAGGAAGCCTCTAGGTATGTTTACTTTTAGATAACTTTACAAAGACATGGAAGATGCTACTGTTTCATAAATAATGTTTGTGCTGATATTAGCAGAAGTATTTGACTATGTTGTAGTTTGTAGTTCTTCATGCTGTCAGCAGGAGTCTTAGCTGTACTAATAAGGTGTAGCTAGTTGTACATCTGGCACTGTTCATTTCAGTGGAACAGACAGTCTGCCTTTGAATCTCATCTTGCAAATTTTTAAGCCCGTGTATACCTCTGTATCTTTCATGTTACCTCATTGAAGACATCCGTACTCCCTACTCACTTGTTTAGAAAACTTTAGATTAAATTCTCTTGTGTCTATGGTTGCTTTATTATATATGTTTTCAACATACTTTTAGGTTCAGAAGGATCTAGTAGTAGATGCTCTGAAACAGAGGAAAACGTAACATGCGATTTGCCACAAATGCCGCAGAACATGACATGTATCATTGCATTTCTCAGGCTAAATGAGCTACAAGGACTTGTTACGGCTTTCTGAAAGTTTTAGCTGTACCTCTCCTTTTCCAAACCCCTTCTGTTTCCCCCATTTTCCTGTTCCTCAGTTTCTTTGTGGTTGTGTATCAACCTCGACAGTTTGTTTCCTCCTTTGGCCTTTCCTTCACTAATCATCTGCTCCGATTTTGGTTTTTTTTTTCCTCTTCAGCAGGTCTGTTGTTGTTCTGTTGCAGCAGTCTGGGTGATCATCATCAGACACTTGGTACAGATTAGAAAGCTCTGCTGGGCAGAAGCGAGGAGCTTCATCCACATGTTGATCACTTGAGCTACTTGTCAAGCAGTATCTTATCTTAAGGAAGTGTGCCAAGCTAAGCTCCATTTTGATGCTTTGTTTTATCCAGCTTCAAGGGAAGTGATGCAGGGCCTGGAGCACAAGTGTGCTGGGGAATGGCTGAGGGAGCTGGGGGGTTCAGTCTGTAGAAGAGGGGGCTCAGGGGGATCTTATTGCTCTCTACAACTACCTGACAGGAGGATGCAGTAAGGTGGGGTCAGTCTATTCTTGAAAGGAACAAGCGATAGGACAAGAGGAAATGGCCTCAAGCTGCACCAGGGGAGGTTTAGAGCAGATATTGGGGAAAACGTCTTTACCAAAAGGGCTGTCATGCACTGAAGAGGCTGCCCAGGGCAGTGGTGCAGTCACCATCCCTGGAGGTATCTGAAGGTGTATAGGAGTGGTACTGAGGGACATGGATTAGTGGTGGCCTTTGCTGTGCTGGGTTAACAGTTGGACTTGATGATCTTAAAGGTGTTTTCCAATCTACATGGTGCTATGTTGCTGATCACGGAGAAGGGAGATGTGCTGAGTATCAGTGTAGCTGAGTACAATCCACAAGCTCAGGGCTCTAAGAAGTTAACTGCAGCCATAAATAAAAGGGGAAATGGCTGCAGGAGGTAAATCCTTTCTTAGGCCAAGCAGAGTTAGGCAGGACTGTCCAGGTCCCCACTGCTAATCCCCAGAGACACCCTGTTCCTCTCGCATGCAGAGCTGATGCTTGGAGACCCAGTCACCCCTGCTTGCTCCTAGGGTACTTCACTAGCTTGTTGGCTAGTTCAGCTTGATATTCCATAGGCATCACACACTCACACAGCTCCTCTTGCTCCAGTGGCTGGCACCATGGACACAGGGACCCTCTGGCCTGTGGTCTGCTGCAGCTGCTGGTACCCACACCTCTATCCATACACACACGGGATTGAGAGCCCCTTGCCCAGGAAAGACATAGAAAGGAATTTAATGAGAAAGCAGGACAGACTGTGCTGATGAGCTGAAGGGCACAACCAGGCAAGCATACTGACCAATATTTCCACTTGCCTCTCTTTTTCAGACTTGTGTTCTCCAAATGGCCTAACCATCTCCCTTTCCCTGCCTTTGGTTCTGCCCCTAGACATCCTGTAAGTCCTGTGCAATCCTGAGCTATGTTTTGTGTGCATCCTGTGATGTGTCCCACCCCTAAGCAGCAATGCCCTTAGTGTGAAAGATGTTGAGAGAGCTGCTCCCAGTGACCTCCAGTGATGGGCTCCGTGCCCAGAGAGTGGAGCTGAGGCTGTGCCAGGGCAGCTGCAGGCAGGTTGGTTGTTGCTTGGGAGAGCTTGACTTGCCCAGTCTCTGGGTTTGTGCAGATGGGCCTTTGGGCTGATGGCTCCTGAGATGGACCTGGGAGCAGCCTGCCAGGGTATGGTTTGGGCTTCTCCCCTGCTATTGCATCTCTGGGCTCCTCTGTGGCTGTGCAGATCGGCTTTTCTCACAGAACCTGACCCTTTCACCATACTCTCATCCCCTCAGTAGGTACTCTAAATGAATGTTCTCCAGTGGTCCGAAACACATGCCAAAGAAAGAGTGCATGCCAGCCGGGGCAACCTCCTGGGTACCTGTCTAACACATTACTAATTTCACAGCTCATCCACTATGTGCAAAAGATGTGAAAATGGTAGGTTGCAGGGCACAGTGATTGGAGAGAAAACATGAAAAAAGGGACATGGAGCAGACGTTTCTGCTGGTATTTCTGTGGCAGTTGGAAAAGTTGGATCGTGTTGGCACTGCAAATTGCTTAGTGATTAATGGAAATGACAGAGATGATGCATTGGTTCTGAATTGGTTTCATGTTGATAGAGGACATCTTGATTGAGATAACGCAAATGAGCTGATAGGAGCATTTGTTTCTGTAATGTTTTAGTTCTCTTCTGTTAGAAATAAGTGCTCAGCTCCTTTGGAAAAGCCTTTTTGATCAAGTGTTTGTGTGTCTAGCAGTTGTTTTGTAGGTAAGCTGCTGTTTGGTGTGGTTGGTAGCTTTTCAAGCATCAGCTTTTCTTGTGAGGTTTTAAAAAACAATCTTATTTTATTTGACGTGGGGTTTTCTAATCAGTTAAAGTTTTAGTCAAGTAAAACTTCAATGGAGTAATACACCCAAGTGAGGTACCGTGCTTTTCTTCACAGGATTGCTGGTTGCAGTAGGATCAGATCCAAAAATGGGAGACTGGAATGGAAAGAAAAGGGAAGAGGGGCAGGAAATAGTGACAATTGCTGCTGTAAAAATTAGACTTAATTACAGTCTTTGAAATAAGCATGGGAATAATGTCTTTTGAGATGAACAATCATGAATAAGCAAAAACGGTTACTATGAATTTTTAAAGCTCTGTTATATCTTTGTGCAGCTGAGCATTATCTAACATTGAGGAAGGTCAGACAGATCAAATGCTCTGATATGCGAGACAGGAAAGAACTAGCATGAACTTACTTGATGGGGAAGTATCTGTGGGTTTAATCTTTGGCTTTGCTATTTGTAGCCACTTACAGAAATCTTGTATTAAAATAGAATTCCAGATATCTTTTAGCTTTGACCTAAATTTACTGGAGTCATCTCCCCTACTTTGGCCTGTATAGAATTTGCTGAGGTTTTAATTTGTATATCTCGGTCCACTTTAAGAATGCAACCAAGAATTTGTATTATACAGCTGGGAATGTGTAGATCCAGGCTTTTCCCTTGACTCCTCTTTTCCATTGCCCTGGCAATAGAGAGTAAGTGGGAGCAGATAATCATATGTCAGGAGTATGGATTTTTCACGCCTAGTTTTTATAGCAGTCTGGAGGCCTTTTGCATGGGAGAGAGGGATAGGAGAGAAGGGGGTAAGATGTATTGCCAGTGTTGTTCCTGTTGTCTTCCAGCTGGAGAAGACTCAAACGAGCTTCAAGGCAGCTTTGAAGCTTCCTGTGGCTGGGACCAGCGTAAGACCGGCACAAGCATGGTGAATGTCTAAGTTTCTTTGACAATCTCCCCCTCAGATGCAGTTCCCAGTAAGGTTACGCAAACATGCCAAATCACCCAGCTTTAAGATGAAAGTGTGCCTTCATTGGCGATATTTCGCATGGCTTGCAGTTCTCCCTTTCACATGCTTTTACTCTGAGCAGTGTTTATTTTGGGCCCAAAGACCCATGCCAGAACGCAGCTGGTTTGGGGTTTTTTAATGTTTTGTGTATCCTTGAATGATTTGATTCTCAAAAGCACCTTGTTAAAAATTGGTGCCTAATTATACTTCTTTCTTGTGGTATCTGTAGGCTGACACTGCTACAGGGATGCTAATTGCCTAATCTATGGCTTCTAATTTAAAATCGCTGCTAAATTTGTTTAAAAATCCATTCTGGATTGAAATTAATTTCTCTCTGCCCTCCATTCCCCAGCCCAAAGCAAAGAAAGAGCTAAGAGAGAAAAAAGAAGTATCTCTGCTTTTGCCATAAATGGGCTGTTTTTCTTCTGTATTCATAGTGAATTCCTGAGTTGCAGTACTGTATGGTAACTCAAATGAGAGTCTTCACCCCCACAGTAGTAACTTTATTATCCCAGTGGCAAATAAATGGCAAATAAAGTAGTGCTCTCTTACTTTGATGGCAGCCTCTCTACTTTGTTCCCTTTATTACCGCAATGGTAATCGCCTGGTTTGTAACTTACAAAAATGAGCCTAGAATCAACTTTACACAAACATGGCAAATTTCCATGTATATTTTGATGTTCCATTCCATTTTTACAGGGCAGATTGGAATATTGAGCTAATAATGAGAATTCCTTACAAGTTCGTCAGCTCCCAGTAGAAGGCAAAGGGAAAGAGTGAGGCGGATACAGCCGCTGGGGAGGTGACAATCCATAATTTCGGAGTGTTAAGAAGGCTGAAGCTTAGATCAGTGGCAGCAGGAAGAGGGCTTCTGCTCAGTCAGGAAGGGGCTTTGCTGATGGGAAGTTTTAGTGACATGACAGCCAATGTAGCAGCAGACAGCAGTGTACACGAGTCCAGCCATAAGGCACTAAAACTCTTTCTGTTGGCTTTTTTTCCCAGTTTTTTTGAAGAGTGCATATATGTATTTCCTAAATTTATATATTATATATTATATTGAATATATAATTATGTATAATGTATATTTAAAGAATGATCTTTCTTTTGGAAGGTGTTTTCAGGGTTTTGAAATGCAGAGCAAGTGAGCAATAGGAGCTACTGTGCTTAGGAGGGGTTAACCACCTGTAGAAGCAGAGGTTGAGGAAAACTGCTTTTCTGGTTTGGGGTTGTAGGTTTGTGGGGTTTTTTTTCATTTCTGTAGAAGTGGGCTTTATTGCTGGCTTATTTCCCTTTGCAGTTCACTTCCTGTGCTTCCGTGAATGAGGGAAACACTGTTTCAGGATGAGTTGTCAGAGGTGTAACTTGTGGGATGTGCAAATCCTGCTGTGCTGGGCATTGTCCACTTTTGTATGCTGAGATTCGTAAAAAGTGGGAGAGTCCAGAGCAGAGCAAGAATATTCTAGCACCTTGAAAACACAACCTGTGGCCAAGCTCATAGAATCATAGAATAGTTAGGGTTGGAAAGGACCTCATCTTGTTCCAAGCCCCCTGCCATGGGCAGGGACACCTCACACTAAACCATATCTCCCAAGGCTTCATCCAACCTGGCCTTGAACACTACCAGGGATGGAGCATTCACAATCTCTCTGGGCAACCCATTCCAGTGCCTCACCATGCTAACAGTAAAGAATTTCTTCCTTATATCCAATCTAAACGTCTGCTGTTTGAGTTTCAACCCGTTACCCCTTGTCCTATCACTACAGTCCCTAATGAATAAACTTGGCCTTTTTGATGTAGAGAAGAGATTTGTATTTGCAAATAGACAAAAGATGGCTGCAAGGAGGAGTAAAGTAAGATGTTATCAAATTTGTGGTGGATAGAAAGAGAAATGAGTAGTTTGAATTGCAGCAGAGCAGCCTCATGGTATAAAGTGAGTGAGATAAATTCAGCTGCTGAAGGGCTGGTGGAGCTCTGGGCTGCCTCAGTGTGCTGAGGAATTAAACCTCGGGAGATCTGGAGAAGAGTATGTCAGCAATGACAACAGGGATGTAACTGAGCTTTTCTGGGAGATGGATTAGCTGACCTTTGAGGTTCATGCCAGCCATGTGATTCTGCTGTTACATTGATGATGCTCTTGAGAAAGATGCTGCTTTTTTTTTTTTTTTTTTTTTTTTTTTTTCCTGGCACTTATTTTTTATTTATTGCTTAAAATACAGTTTGAGCAATTGAACTGCCTTTTCCCAGAACATGTAGTGGAATGATGTTAAGAGTAGCAAAACTAAACCCTTAGGCTTCTGTTAACTTGTACTTGAACTGCCATGGGTAAAGTAGTAGCGCAGTGTGTAATAGTCTCTTGCTAATCTCACTTAGGCACAGTGAAAGGATGGTGTTTTGAGCTCTTAGAATTCATTTCACAGCTAGGCAACTGTGAGAGCAAAGCAGGGGTTCATAGAGTGATTGTATCCCAGAAAAGAGTCACATCTGTTTCATTCTGAAGGTGTGTGAAGTGCCAGATGGTGTGCTTTTGGGACCTGTAATAGCTCAGCTCAGCATCTGGCTGTGGAGGTCACCTAGCTGTGGTTAAGAAGTAGTGCTTGATAATTATGTAGCGGGCAAAAACAGCAGGAAAAGACTCCTAAAAGGAAAGTGCTGGCTACCTAAGAATCTTCTCTGTGCAGGCCTGGGTTGTGTTTGGTGCTTTTAATGGTCTGGGGCTCTTTTAGGTAAGTGTGCTTCCACTTGGGAAGAAAAGTTGAAGTGTACTGAAACAGCTCAAAACATTTTACTTGTATGTGCAGTTCTGCATTGGACTGTCACCATTCTTCAGCTTTAATGTCCTCTTTCTATCACTATTTGGTTGAGGGGTTTGGATGATGGTCGTGGGTGTTTCTCCTTGGATTTTGATCTGTAATTTGATTTAGATTTCAGCTCTCATAGCTGAAGATGTTGGGAGCTTCTGTAAACTGACAGCCTGAAAAAGTTGGAAGGGGTGAACAGGACTGTTCAGCTGAAGTTCCCAACCACGTTTACTTTGCCAACAGCAAATGAACAATGGCACTCTTGGCATTTGGGAAAAGGTACTTCAGAAACCCTTTCAAACTGACAGTAATCAAAACTTAGAATATTTCACGCTTCTGTCTTTATTTGAAGAATTTTTACAGTTTGGTCTTTGGCATAATGTTGAAGCTTAACAAATGCTGGCATTTGAAAGCAGCCTGTTCTGTGCTCTAATTCTGATAACTACCTACCTGACGTGCTTTCCTTTTCCCATTCCAGGAAAACAGAGGGAAGGGTGTTGTATCGAAACCCTTGAATTTCCTGTAAAAAATACTCAGTAGGGATAAATGAGTGTCTGATTAACCAGTGTAACTTGGTTTTGTCTTCCATAGAACACTTATCTCTGAACTGTGGCAGTATCTCTGTACCAAGATTGTCCTGTCTCCTTGAAAAGAGCAAACCTAGTGTCACATGGCTCCATGTGAGGATGTGGATACTACAGAGACAAAACTCCCTTGATTTTCTGAAAGAGTTTAGAAAATGAAAGCAGCAGACTTTTGGGAGATCATGAACAGTATTTGTCATCTGGAATGCATCTGTTAACATTTGAGATTTGATATCACTGCAGCTGTACATGAACAGGGCTGGTATTTAGTGATTGTATTTAGGTGAGAGCATGGAGAGAGAGAAATATTTCAAAAGAAGATTGGTTCTGAATCCCTTAGGAAATCTGCATGAAGTGTCTGAAGACAGGCAAAGAGTTTCCTTGATACTGAAGCAACTTGTTTACCTTAGTTTGGGGAGGAAGGGGAAATGGCTTGGATTATTTCCCAGTTAAAGTGTCTAACAGTGTCTATGTAGTGTATAAAAGTGACTTTAGACCCTGTAATGAACAGATAAAACCTTCCAGGAAATTCTCCTATAACATCAACAGTTTTTAGCTTTGTATTCATGCCACATCCGAATTGGAGACTTTTTTAGCTCCGCTTTTCCTCCTGCATCTTTACAGTTGGAGGCCTCTGAATGTGTGTTTGTGTGAGATCAGTTACTCATCAGAGCCCGGTAAAACAGCTCATCCTTACGGACATTTGAAATAAAGCCAGTTGTCATGGTTTGAGCATGTTTTGAGGGTGTTTTTGTTCAAGGTTTTTTCCAGCCAGGTGGAGGAGGGGAGGCCAGGAGGAAGTAGAGACAGGACACCTGACCCAGGCTAGGCAATGAGGTATTCCATACCATAGCACGTGATGCCCAGGATGCATACTGGGAAAGAGAAAGTGGGAGGGGGAGAGCTCTAGAGGAAAATGGAGGAGGGAGCACATGGTCCTCGGCCAGGCAGGGTGGAGTGAGTTATGGGTCGGTGGCTGGTGGGGTGTTGTATTCTTTTCACTTGCTGTTTGCTGTATCATTATTATTTGCAGTAGTAAATGGCAGTAGGGGTTTTGTGTTATGCCTTAGCAATTAAACCGTTCTTATCTCAGTCCGTGGGGGCTACATTCTTTGGATTCTCCTTCCTAACTCTCCGGGAGTTGGGGGACTTGGTTTAAACCACGACACCAGTCTTAGCCAGGAGATGGCTTGCAAGAATTGCCAACAAATTAGATGGGTTTTTAGGGTGGACATGAAGTCTTGTTAAACAAACATTGCATTTCCTTTAGCAGCTGATTGATTGATTCCAAACAAAAAAGCTGTACCATCTGTTCCTTGGAAAACAAAGCAGCATTACACATTCCTCCTCTGAAATACTGCACAGAAAAATACTCACATAGTTTACCAGTGATATGTATACAAACACACCAGCTTGCATAAACTACCAATTTTACTTTTTCTATGCCTGAAATGGTTTAATTTATTCATGTGTAATACACAGCTTTGGAATAGTCATCTGTTTCAAGGAGAATATGGGAATTACTAGAAAAGCTTCTACCTACAATGCTTATTATCATGCTGGAGCTATTAATGATAACACAATTTGACAAGCAGTTTTATGACTTGAAATAAAAAACAGTATGGAGAGGTGAAGGAAAGCTACCTGCTCAAGCAATGAAGCTTCCAGTAAATAGGGTGAAATTGTAGACCTTGCTGGAACAGTATTCTTTATGTAGCTCAGTAAAAGGGGAGCTGCAGAGCTGTGTAGAGACAAGTATTCCATCTAGCGAGAAATGTCAGTTTTGAAACTTGGTGTTATTCTGAGTTGTAATAAAACCTGAAAAATCCTAAAATTTACACCAAAAAGCTTCCCAGTTTTCTTTTTGTATCTCCTAAAAGTATGTTGTGTTAATGAAAGTGTCGCCGTTCGTGATGTAAAGCTTAAACCACTGTATAAACAAAGTTCTGAACCACAGTATTTTCAAGAATGGTTTAAAGATCCTCTTAAAGTTTGGTTGTTCCTCCCCCTCCCACCCACCCTCTCCCCCAGCCGAGTTATTGGAATTCTCTTCCTATCGTGGCTTTCTGTCACATGCCAAAAGAATCAAGTTGTGTGCCTCAAGCTTTTAATCCCATGTGTTTCTGTTGGAGAGATGCTTTGTTGCCTGTGAATGTCAGTGACATTACTGTAATCTCAAGGGTATAGTTCTTGTTATGTAAATAAAGACAGTTTGTTGTCATTATGGATTTTTTTACTCCAAGATATGAAGATCCTTACTGTTGTGGTTTATTTCATTCCAGCTACTCATGAACTCTCTTGTGAAGCATGCAAACACTTGGGCAAAACTTCAAATTACTACTGGATAGATCCAGATGGCAGTGGGGCCTTTGAAAGTTTACTGCAACATGACAGGTAAATGCATTTTATTTGCTCATTCACTTTTGGTTTTTTTTTTCTTTAATGCACTTTGGAGAAGAAGTCTGTTCATAATTCATATTTCTAAGCAAAAGGCAAATAATTGCTAAAAGCTTTTACATGAGAGAGTTCATCGAATCTGTAGTCACCATTCAGTATTGTCTGAGCAAGGTAGTAGTTCTCCATTCGATAAGCTTTGCAAATCACAGCTATTAATCAGCCTTAACTGGCCTCTGTCCTCAGTGGTGCATCATTGTTTACAATAAAGAGTAGATATATATATGGCTATTTGGCAAAGTTATTGTGTATCAACATATTTTGTGGTTCAGTAATGTCCGATGTTCATGGAGTCCTGTAGAAGGCAGAAGAGTCAGACTTTCTTTCTGTCCAGGTATTGCTGACTGTCACATAGCACCACAGGCAAGGAAGAGAAATTAATTGCAAGTCAAAAACCAGACCACAGGAGTTACCTGTTTCTTGCCTGTTTTGTCCTTTTGACTGGTGTTAGAAGAACATGCCTTGTTTAACTTGTGACACCACATATATAACTACATTAGCTTTTGGGGTTGTTGTGTGGATTTCTACGTTTAACACTACTTTTGCATGAAGAGTTTCCCATCGTGGCATACTCATCAAGATGTCTTGGTTGTCTGTGTTGCCTGCTGAGGCAAAAAAAAAGGATGGCAGTGAGAAAAGGGGTCAGTTTTCTGCAGTCGAGAGTGTATTATTTCTTTGGTCTGTTAATGCATGACAATTGTCCCAGCACTTTTTCTGATACAAAATACTGAGTAACTGAGACAAGAGACATGTGTTGCGGCTCTCCCCCAAGTGTCTGCATAATGAGTTTGAATTTCAGTCTGTTTGCATTGAAAAGTGGGCATCCATACACGTCCTCGAACTTCAGCAACATGAATGCAAAAACACTTTCATAAGTAGAAATGGCAGCCCTGCCTCTTTTGGGATCACAGTTCCTGAAGTTCACATACCTCTTGCTGAAAGCAGAAACGTGTCTGTGTCTGTGTCTGTGCATGGGAGAGATTGAGAGGGGCAGAGAGGGGAAAGCTGACTTGAAGTGGGATGAGTGGCATATGCAGCAGACCCCAGGTCAAGAGCTCATAGGTGGACAGCCTGTTGGAGAACAGATGGCCATTGTTTCATGTTGCCATTGATGTCTGCATTTGTATAATAAAAACATATGTAAAAGTAGCCCAATCTAAGATCTAAGTTGTAGATTGCTGGACCATTTTCAAATGTACACCTTCTTTAGCTGGAAGACTGACCTCTGCCTTGACTGAAGCCATCTGACTACTGCGTTTTAGGACAGTGCGAAACAACAGTGTCCTGGTCGAGTTGTCTCTACCCCAGGACACACACTACATCTTGGCTTTATTGTTTTTGGTTAACCAGGATTTTTCTAGTTGAGGACCTTGCTACTGAGAGGCAAATGTAGACCACTGCAATGTATCATCTTGCCAAGGGCTGAAGGTGGTCGTGTCCCAGAAGCAGTAGCTGGGGCAGCATGCAGAAGTGTGGTGGGGAACACCACAGGAAATTTATCATTTCCTTGCTTGTAGATTTCTTTTTCCCTTTGGTTTTATATGTTTAATCTTACTCCAAGGGCTCTTCTGCCTACCCAGCACATACAATTTATCAGGAATTCTGCAGGGAAAGGTAAAGAATAACAGTCCTTATCAGAGGGATGGATGAGAACTGAGACCCAGGATCTAAATGCTTGTTCCAGAGAACAACATTTGTTGCGTGCATGTTGTTCTTTGTCTCTGGTGAGCCCCTCTGCTGTCAGAAGCTCTTCCTTCACTGTCACAAATACTCCTCCAATTTTTGTAAACTGTGGAGACAGTGTTCTCACAGGAAAATGAATATTTGGTATATGAGCTCTGAATAACTCCGAGGGATACAGCAAGGCCATGGGAGGCCCGAGGAAGCCTAAACAAGCAAGATAAGAAGAAGCTGTAATTCACTGAGTTATGAGAACTGTGGACTGTTGGCAAGCGTTCGAGGTCAAGTTCTCACACCTGTGCTTAACCAATTATATGTTAGTCACTAAGGGTCTTCAAGACAAGTATCCAATCATGATATGCCAAATTGCTGTAGGTGTGTATAAGCAGTAGTATATAAGGAGTTAATGCTTTGTAATAAATGGCTTTTTGTCTGATCACATTGATCTCTGACTGAGTCCGTTCCGCGGCAAATGGCGCCCGAACAGGGACCCTCTATAAGTTCACATTGAAACGGAGGAGGGTGTGAATCGCTGGGCCGTGAAGAAATCGGCTGGAATCGATCTGGCTGGACCAAGATCGGGAGGCAGAAGCCTCGGAGGAGGGAATCCTCGGATCGGAGCCTTGTGAACCCGGAAGACACTGCGCAGTGCAAATAAGGTAAGCAGCCGGACGGTTGGAAGGGAGCTTAAGGATGGGAAACCAGTTAAGTAAAGAAGATGAAGTAATGCTTAAGCCTTTCCAATATATCCTCTCTGAGAGAGGGATAAAGTATGATGATGAAACTCTGAAGAGGCTTTTACTCTGGTGTAAAAAGAAAAAGCTAATTGTGGAGGTTGGTGAAGCTTTTAAGACTGAGACTTGGGAGAAAGTTGTTTTTGTGTTTGCTTGTGTTTGTTGTATTTGGGTTTTTTTGTTTGTTTTTTGTTTGTTTTTTGTTGGTTTGTGTTTGTGTGTGTTATGTTTGTTGTGTTTGTGGGACGATAATTCCCAAGGGTCAAAGGAGGCAAGGCCCCTTGCCACACTGTGGCAACTGTTAAAAGACACATTAACTGCTATGAAAGCTGAGAAGGAAGTAGCCATGTCTGCCTTTCTGATGTTTTCGGACTCGCCTGAGCAACAGCCGGCTGCTGCTGGTGTGCCGGTAGCAGCCGGAGTGTTGGTTTCGGGTGAGGCGGCTCCAGCTAGAAAGCCCGTGCGTCAGAAAGTACGGATGTTTGAGGACCCAGTGCCCCCCTCCTACCCCGTAATATGAGATGAGGGGGCTTGGGAGAGGGAGGGTGTGCGACCACGACCACCTATGGTTAATCCTTTTCGTGATGCTACTGCCCCAGAGGCAGACAATATCTCTCCCCCGGCCCACCACCCCCACCCCCCACCCGCTACGGACAGGGAGAGAGAACCTTTTGAGGAGTATAATAAAACTCCCACTTTACAACACCCCCCTTCGCCTTTGACACCAGCACTTGCATCGCTCCCGTCGGAGCCGCAAATTAGCCAGGAATGGCATCGCTGGTTAAAGCTGTTAGATCAAAAGCTACAAGATTTACGAGACCGCCTGGAGGAGCTGGGGCCTAAAGATAAGGAGCAAGCTCTCAAGCAATCCACAGAAGTTAACCCTTTTCAGGTGCCGCTACCACCAACTCCGGCACTCTCTCAGCAAGCTGCTCCCAGTGCCCTGAGATGGCGTGGTCTTATTCAAGATGCGATTATAGATGGCACTATTTTACCGATTGATGTCCCTTCTACATTTCCAGTTATTGTGAATGCCCAAGGGCAACCTCTCTGGACTCCTATGGATTGGAAGGCTATGAAAGCACTAAAAGGAGCAATTGCTCAATATGGGTTGTCTTCCTCATATACTCAACAGATGCTAACTGCCTTATTTTCTAGTATGCTGTTAACTCCTAGTGATTGTTATCGAATAGCTGCAATTTTATTAACCCCCTCTCAGGTCTTACACTTTAAGAGTGGGTTTGAAGAGTTAGCTGCAAGAGCTGCTGATGACAACTTAGCTCGCAATCCCACTGACCCTTTACATGGTATCACATCTGACATGTTACTAGGGAGGGGCCAATTTCATCCTGATGCAGTACAGGCTCATATGAGGGTTGAGGTTTTACGGCAAGCACAGCAATTGGCATTAGCTGCCTTAAAAGCTGTACCAGAGGCAGGAAAACCTAATCCCTCTTATACATCGGTAAAACAGGGAGCTACTGAGCCTTACATGCAATTTATCGATAGATTAACAGATGCTATTGGAAAAAATATTGATTTGGCATCTAATGCTAAAGAGTCTGTGCTTATGTCCTTAGCTATGGAAAATGCTAACCCGATTTGTAAGCGTATTTTACAGGCTTTGCCAAAATCTGCTGGATTACAAGAAACGATGGATGCATGCTCTAAGGTGGGCACAACAGAGGAAAAGGCGGAATATATGGCACATGCCTTTGCCGCTGCTCTCAGACCTCTTCTACAACAAGGTCAGGATGATCGAGGGGGCATGAAGGGTGTAAAATGTCATAATTGTGGACAGCTGGGACATGTTAAAAAACAATGCACTGCAAAGAAACGTCGCCCCCCCCAGGGCAGCAGCTCAAGCGTTTGTGTCAGATGTGACAGACATGGTCACACAGCAGCAGCATGTCATTCTAGGTTTAAGAAAGATGGAACCCTGTTGGGAAACTTGGTGGTGAGCGCAACACCACCCCGCGCAATGACACAAAATCAGGGTGTCTGGACTGCGTCCCCTCCGCCACAGCAGGGAGTGCCGGAGTGGACGTGGCAACAGCAATAGATTTTACCATTACTGATACTTCTGTCCATTGCATTCCATCTACATTAAGTGGGCCCCTTGGTCATGGGTTATGTGCTTTGCTATTAGGACGCTCATCAACATCCAGGACAGGAGTCTTTGTATTACCAGGCGTAGTTGATGCTGATTATACTGGAAACATTGGGATCATGGTGCAGACACATGCACCCCCAGTACACATCCCCAAGGATTCTAAAATAGCTCAATTAGTCCCATTTGAAGCAAAAGTTCCCCAGATGGGGCAAAAAATCAGAGGAAATCAGGCATGGGGTTCCACAGGAATCCCACACATTTTGTTTGCATTGGATATTGCAAAGCACAAACCCGAGGACCAGGTCTCTATACGGGGCCATAATAATCAAATAATTAAACTGCCTATGCTAATCGACACGGGGGCTGATGTTACTATCATACCATATCGTCAGTGGCAAAAAGCTTGGCCCCTACAAGCCGTTGCCACAGGAGTTATTGGAATCGGAGGAATGCAATCGACAAAAATTAGTACAGAATTGGTGGATGTTTTTCTATCTGATGGCAGTCATACACGCATCAGACCATATGTCATGCACTCTCCAATTGCATTGCTCGGACGGGATGTTCTTAGTCAAATGGGAATGAGATTGACTACAAAAAATTTTTAATGGTGGCCATTGATGGACGGCCAACCTATAAATTATGATGGCTTACTGAAACACCTGTATGGGTTGATCAATGGCTGCTGACAAAAGAAAAGCTGTCCCATCTTCATGAATTGGTCGCTGAACAATTAGAAGCAGGCCATATTGTGCCTTCCACCAGCCCATGGAATACTCCTATATTTACCATCCCCAAGAAAAGCGGAAAATGGCGATTGTTACATGACTTGCGGGCTGTAAGTGCCATCATGCAAGACATGGGTGCCTTGCAAGCTGGTTTACCTAGTCCCACTATGATACCCGAAGGATGGGATTTAATGATAATTGATTTAAAAGACTGCTTTTTCACAATTCCCCTGCATCTGAGTGATCGGGAAAAATTTGCTTTCTCTGTCCCAGCAATTAACAAAGGAGAACCAGTAAAAAGATATGAATGGGTTGTGCTGCCTCAAGGTATGAAACATTCTCCTACTATTTGTCAGCTTTACAGCCAATTCATCAATACTTACAGCACTGTTTAATTTACCACTATATGGATGATATTCTGATTGCAACGCAGGATTTAAATAAGGACCACCTACTTGGACTATTACAATCAGAGTTGGCCACTCAGGCCTTTCCAGAAGCCTTTGCGATAAATTAGTTGCTCCAGCATGGGCAGGGCCACCAGTAGATATTTTTCAACAAGCCCGGACATCTCATGCCTTCTTCCACCAATCGGCAAACATGTTGGTTCGACAGTTCGGCCTGTCCTTGACAGATGCCCGAGGACAAGCTATCATTGAATGAACACATCAAACACTGAAACAGTTATTGGAAAAACAAAAAAAAGGGGGAAGAAGGGCTTACGCCGGTACCAAGAATACAGAAAGCTGTATATGTTATGAATTTCTTGCGACTAACAGGAGACTTTAATGACCCTCCTGCTGTAATACATGGCCAGGCATTAGGCTCAGGTTATATGAATAAGACTCAGGGTATCCTGGTCCAATACAAGGACATGGAAACTGGTGTTTGGAAGGGTCCTGTGGAAGTAAAATTAAGTGGTCGAGGATACATGTGTGTAATTACGGACTCCGGCCTGCGGTGGGTGCCAGCTCGGTGGGTGAAGCCCTGGAAAGAGCCAGCAGCACCAAAGGAGAACCAGGATATCCCCCTTGTCAGCAGCTGAATGAGTTAACTGGACGAACTCTGAACTTCTTTACTGTGAGAGTGACAGAGCACTGGAACAGGTTGCCCAGGGGGGTTGTGGAGTCTCCTATGTTGGAGATATTCAAGGTCCGCCTAGACAAGTTCCTGTGTGTGACGTACTCTGGGTTACCCTGCTCTTGCAGGGGGTTGGACTGAATTTTTCAAGGTTCTTTCCAACCCTTGGGATTCTGTAATTTATCCAATACATGGGTCTTGTGAACTGTGGGTCTCTCATGAGTGTTTAAAATATAAATTACGATTATGGGTTAGGTTACCCTTTTGCACGAAGTCGGTCTGTTATGTTTATGAGCTAGAAGTTAGTGAATATAAGTATATCCATGTTTCCAGTGACCTTTGGAGACCTTTATAGATATGGCTGACCACTTCTTCCAACATAGGCTGGCCACCTGTGTTGGAATGAGTGTGCTTTTTGGTCAATATAAAAGCCCAAGCCTCATGCAATGTGAGGGAGGCAGAGCCTCTGCGGGGACGCCCGCTAAGGTTGAGCCTGCCACCTTGCACTGCGATGATGCTTCTTGGAGCTGATTTCCTGATACTCTTCACAAGGTCCTTATGCTATGCTCTCTATGCAGGACTGTGTAGAGGGAGTAATGATTGTATGGATTTTGTGTTTCAAATATTGTAGTTGGGTGAAGTGTGCTTGTGGGATCCCAAGTGTGTGTGTGTGTGATGAGGGCAGACAGTGTTTTGTTTTGTTGTTGGGTTCATGCAATAGTTTTTACAACTATTGGGTAAGAATTTTATGCATGCTAAATAATTAACTCACTCTAGCTGTTATTAATGACTGCAGTTTTGATGTATATTGCTTCAAGCTTGTTTCCCAGACAATATGCATGTCTGATCAAAAAAAAAAAAAGGTAATGCTATGGCAAACTTGACTGTTAACACTGTACAGTTTACTTCTACAGCTGCTTCACATCCCCTTTGCATTAGAATGCTTCTGCTTTAAGGAGTCACTTTAACCTGTCTACTTCTCAGGAACTGATAACCCGGAGGAAGGGGTATATTTCTGTCCTACTACCTACAGGTCCACGGTGGCTGCCTGCAAAGTTTGTCAAGCCTTGCCATGAGCTGAACAGATGAGTGGAAGAACTCGATGCATCAGCTACAGGAGCTGACCTTGAAAACCCCAAGCAGAATGAGATATAGAGAAACAAATGATTGTAAAACATCACTTGAGGGCAACTGAAAATTAACACCTTGAATATGTATGCTTGTAAAGTAGCTATTATTAGAGGTTGGGATTTCGCATATAAAACCACCTGTATTTACTAGCCAGTTGCTAATAAGAAACTATACCTTGTATTGTATGGAACTGTCACTTGTAAAAGAGATGTTAGAATATACAAATTTGCAGCAGCTGCTAGAAGATGCTAAGGCAAAAGGTAGAAAGATTCTAATATGATGGTACTGTTACAAAGCAGGTAATGGAACAAATTAAGAGGGTGGGAGAACTCCACTGGTAAGAAGTTTCTTTGGTTAGTCCCTCACTGCCATTGGCATCTTCAGCATGCTGATGCACTCTGTGATAGTTACTCTGCTAATGTAAATCTGTGTGTGCTTTGCTGTAGTAGTGACTTGTTACTGGGTGAAGCAGGTGAAACTCTGCATTGACAACAATGTTCAAGGACTGATATTGACCAAATGCTGCTACCACAGTCAAGGGCAAGACTGGGTTGGCCTCTGTGTCTGCCACCAAGAAGAACCTTTAGCTCTGCTGCTGGCTGCAACCCAGCAGGCGTAGAGCGGTGGAGGCACATGCCATGCCAGACCTTGATGTGAGGGATGGCCTCCGCTGTTATCAGAGAGCCATCCAGGGGAAAAGGGCAGGCCCAGCTGTGTACAGCTATCAACAGGACCATACTGGCTGCCAGCGAAAAGTACAAAGCCGCAGAACTCAGCAACATAAAGAAACAGCAATGACAGAAATCTTTGTAATATCTGTTCTATTATTTGTGATCGTGGGTAATGGACACGTATACTGAGCACATCTGTTAAATCCCCATTAGTCCATCCTGTTACATGGTGTGTAGGATTCACTGGTATGCCACATGTTATAAAGGTGACTTCAAGTGACTTCAAGTCAGACCAATCTTACTGAAATAATGCTACCTAGAGTAGTGGGTTGTTATGTTACACAAGTCAAGCAGTGATAGAGCAGACAATAAATTGTCAAAAACTTTTAGTAAAACTAAAAAGGGGGAGATGTGGAGACAGTGTTCTCACAGGAAAATGAATATTTGGTATATGAGCTCTGAATAACTCCGAGGGATACAGCAAGGCCATGGGAGGCCCGAGGAAGCCTAAACAAGCAAGATAAGAAGAAGCTGTAATTCACTGAGTTATGAGAACTGTGGACTGTTGGCAAGCGTTCGAGGTCAAGTTCTCACACCTGTGCTTAACCAATTATATGTTAGTCACTAAGGGTCTTCAAGACAAGTATCCAATCATGATATGCCAAATTGCTGTAGGTGTGTATAAGCAGTAGTATATAAGGAGTTAATGCTTTGTAATAAATGGCTTTTTGTCTGATCACATTGATCTCTGACTGAGTCCGTTCCGCGGCAGTAAACTTTATGTAAAACAACTGCTATCTCATGTACATCAGTATGGAAAGATTATGCAGAGCTTTTCAACTCATTTCATGTAAAAATATTCATTGTGTAATAGTTTTGCAGATTTGGCAGGTAAATCTTGGTGTAAAAAGGGTCAAAATAAGTTAGAAGTAATATTCTAGTGAATAAATGAACGCTCTTCACTTTCTTTCTTCATTTTCATCATCTTAGAAAATCAATAGGTCTTTACAGCACCAAGCCTTAAAAACTTGCTTGCTTTGAACTGATATGATAGATATGATAACATTCACCGCTGCTTTTGGGGCTCAGCCATCCAGCCAGTGTCAGATGCCAAAAAGAATACACCTCTCATGACTGTGAGAAGGCTGTGTGGCCAAAAGCACCACAACAGAGGAACAACCCGTTGCTGCACCAATCAAGAGGAAAACTGCTAGTGCCACCAAGAAAGAGAAGCAGTGGACAGCAGTAGGAGATTCTGCTTTGAAAGACAGGGACAGTGCAACAGGGTGCCCAAAGAAGTAGTAAATGCCCCGTCCCTTCCAGCGGAAGAGACCACGGTTGCAAGGAACATTAAAGCTTCTCCAGTTCCAGCCCCTGGCACGGGCAGGGACACCTTCCACTGGAGCAGGTTGCTCCAAGCCCCTGTGTCCAACCTGTCCTTGAACACTGCCAGCGATGGGGCAGCCACAGCTTCTCTGGATTAATGAGGATTAATGTCCCTCACTAAGGTGAAATTGGGGTCCAGTCTGTTGATCTGATCAGTGACGTGCCGGGTATCTGCTGCTGCAGGTGCGTGCTGTGAAGACAGGGAAGGGGTAGGAGGTTGATGGTGACTTTCTCTAGGGGCTGGAGAAGAAAAGCTCTTTCAGAGGATGCAGTAACGACAGGAAAATCAACCCAAACCCAAGGCTAACAACCAAGTATCTGGCCAGGTATACTGCTGCTGTGCTGCTGTCAGGGGACAGGGGCTGCTCTGCCAGAGGTTTGCAGCAGTTTGCATTGCATTTCTGTTCCAGCCAGCCCTCAAGCCATGGGGCCCAGCCCAGCTGACCAAAGCTGCTGTTGCCTGGGCAAGGGCTGCAGGGGCTGAGAGCTTGGATCTCCCAGGGGAAGGAATAGAACTGAAAGCCCATGGAAGCATCAGATAGATGATGAAGGAAGCTGCATCTTTCTGGCCCAGGGAAGTTGCTTCTCGTGGTGGGAGGAAGCTGTTAAGGTGGGGAAGGGGAAGCTCAATTTGGCGATGAAGCTTGAGCCCAGGGATATTCAATGACATTTATCCTGCTCTGCTATTAACACTGGTGTAGGTTTTTCCTGTGACTGATTCCAGGAGAAATATTTTCCCTGCAAATAGGACTGAACACCTGAAAAATAACCAGGGTCTGTTGTGTATTACAGCAAAGTTAGAGACTGATTTGAAATGAATATTCAGATGGGAGGTTTAAAATAAATACATTTCAAATGAAGGCTAGAGTGGGACATTAAAAATCAACGAGCACTTACTGTGTATTAGCCTGATAATAAATCAACCTCATTTCCCTCAATCATAAAAGTTTATGCTACCACTGTACCAAAAAGAGCTGTAAAACCCCAGCTTTTTGCAATTTATCACACAGAGAAACAGAGCAGATGCCTCAGGATGATGGGAGGAGCTTTGCTCCAGTGCACAAAGCAGTGGTGCAGGTATATGTTAACATGTCTTAGAGGCCTTATTCTTGAAAAGTATTTCATATGCTCTAACTTAAGAGCAGCTGCTTTAGACAATCTACAAATTTCAGGTATCCCCAGGAAGAGAAAAACCCTACATCTGCAGTTATGCAGGAGTTCTTACCCAGCACTATACCCAAGTCATGCTTTAAGATTCTAGATGAACATAAGTTCTTAATCAAGAGCCCTGAAGGTGTGAGAGCAGCAGGCAAGAAGTGAAGCCAAAGGTGAGCCCTGACAAGAGGATGTGCTCAATGCTAAAGGTGAAAAGTAGCACCCTCCATTCCATGCCAATCCATTGCCTCCCATCCCACGCCGTTCCCTACACCCAGCCCGAGCTGAATAACAGTGGCACTGCTATTGCCCTGCAATGCCAGGGTTTTTCAGCTCCAAAACCACTTTCAAGGAGGTAAAACACAAAGCTTACAAGTGGAAAAAAGCTTTTATTTTAGGATTTGATTTGATTTTAGTTTGTTTCCTTATCTTTGACCGAATTTTCCATGATGTTCCATCATGGGGTTTTGCTGTGGGTTGGTTTCAGGGGCGATGCTCACAAGCATCCAGGCCTTGCAAGCACAGTGCTGCTGTGCAGAAGGCAGAAGGCCCGGGTATACGGAGCCAAGGGAAGAGCAGAAGTGGCTCCCTCTGCGAGCTTGCAGTGGAGCTGGAGAGTGCCAGGGCAGGAGTGCTGGGCTGCAGGTGCGAGAGCAGCGGGCAAGAAGCGAGCCCAAAGGGGAGCCCTGTCAAGGGGCTGTGCTCAGTGCGACAGAGGAAAGCAGCAACGTCCAGGGGCTACCCCGGGAGTCGTGAAAGCTTCCTCCCCCCACATGCATGGGGGCATGAGGGGCCACCTGCGTGGAGCAGGAGCAGCAGCCCTTGGGCCACAATAGCCCAAAGGAGCCCTGTCAAGGGGCTGGCTCACCGCTGCAGGGGAAGGCAAAAAACCCGCGGGGACACGGGCAGGCCCCCCATGCGGGAAAAAAAGCCTTCCCCCCCCAGCTGCAGGACACCAGGGGCCACCTTCATGGTGCACGAGCAGCAGGCAGTAGCGCAGCCAGAATGGAGCAGAGGAGCCCTGACAAGTGGTCCTGCTCCATGCTCAGAGGAAGGCAAAAAACCCCCGGGACCAGTGCCAATGTGGCCCGGGGGAAAATTCCTTCCTGACCCCAGCACTGGCGATCGGCTCTCCCTGAGCATGGGAGCAGGACCGGCTCCTGCTCCACAGGCTGCTCACGCCTCCCCGCAGATGCCCAAGCCCTATTCTCCCTCAATCTGGAGCCACCTCAGGGGCTGCTGAGAGTGGCCAAAAGCCCCTGGCCTCATCGAGCCTGGGGGCAAGAATCCATCCTTCCTACACGTGGCAGGGCATCAGTGGCTGCTCCAAAGCGCTGGCATCTCTGCAAGCATGTCCTCATCCCATTGCTTATGGCTGCTGCCCCTGGCTCCGTGGGGGATGAGAATGGTGAGCTCTGCGGTGCTCCTCCAAAAGGCATTCCTAGAATCTAGCCCTGCCTAGCCAGCTGAAAAGGATTGCTATCCCTGCCATGTGCTAAGAAGCTGGCCCTGCCAGGAGCTGGCTTTGCAGCGCAGAGCTCTGAATCTCTTCTCTGAAACAAGGGGAACATAAAATCACAAACTGGAATATATAAACCTTTAAAATTAGTTGTAAGTAATGTTAAGTTCGATGGCTTTGTAGCAGTAGCAGTGGAAAGTTACTGAGGTGCTTAGTACATAGAAGAAAAAATAGAGTCCAGCTAGAGAACATACTGGCATAAGATAAATCGTTCTAGTTGAGGTAGTTTTAAGAAAAGCAGTCTAGAAAGACAGGACGCAGGGATAAGGAGTATCTGGGAATAGCAGGTGTCCAGGATGGGCTACGGGTAAACTAACTGATAAGTAGGAGGACAAGGGGACTATTATGTCTCTGGTGCTAACGAATTCTGTACGCATGCGGGGAGCTTTCTGGAAAATGATGTAATCCATACGTAGCCTCATGAATATGTATGTGTGCCCAAGGGCTATATAAGGATGGCTTGTGTAGCAATAAGGGAGACACACGTTAGGAGGAGCTATCCCCCGTGTCTGCCGGCACCGCAATAAAGAATACCTGCTTGTCAGCTTGAAAACTGTGTTGGCGAGTTTGTTCCTGGAGTTGTCTCCGTATCCATTTGTCACCCCAGATGGGACCCTCTCTGCTCGGCTGCAGGACCCGCTGAGGACAGGGCTCCCTAGGGCCCTCGGGAATTCATTGGGATCACTGCGGGAGCAGACAAGGACCATCTTCATCAAAGGTATTCTTTTCTTTTGTATAGCCTGTAAGGTGCAGGGGGCATCTCGGTTTGGTAAATTGGTTTGGTAAGCGTACGCATGGTTTGGAAGCCTTCCATAAATCGAGATAGGAAATCTCGTAGGTAAAGGCGTATACCCGGCTGCTAGCGTCCGTTGGTATACACTCGCAAGAAGCAGGGGGCTTCTTGTGATTTGGGTGAGTCCTACAAGACACAGGGGGTGTCTTGTGGACACGGTTTTGAACCTCATTGGTATAAGTATTCGAATTGGTATTGGTATCCGATTAGTTCCGGTTCATTATAGTGCTGATTTTGGTTCTGTGATTTTGGTATCGGTGACAGATTGTTAAAATTGTGTTATTAATTGTGGTCTGTTTGATAGAATTTTAGTCTCTGTATCTGTTCCAAGTGTTGTAATTGTGTGCAGTGTGTCTGTGGGATCCCGTGTGTGTGTGAGAGATTGATAATGGAAAATCAGCAGAGTGAAGAGATCATGAAAAAGAGTCCTGTAGGGTGCATGTTGGCACACTGGAAAGAACTGGGAGGGTCTCCTGGGGGCTCGGTAAATAAAAAAAAGAGCATTGGTAAAATATTGTAACCAGTGGTAGCCTTTGTACACCCCAGAGGATCAGGAAAAATGGCCTAAAAATGGAACTCTGAATTATAACACATTGTTACAATTAATGTTGTTTCTGAGGCGGCAAGGAAAATGGGATAAAGTGATGTATGCAGATATGTTTTTCACGTTGAGAAATCACCCGGAGTGGCAAAGAGAATGTGGAATTAATATAGCACCTTCAGATCCCTTAATTTTAGCTTTAGAAAAAGAAAGGAAGCAGGCAGGGAATAAATTGGAAAGATGTTGTTCTGGTTGTGAGATTGGGGAAATTGGTTTGAAACTTAAGAAAAGAGCTGAGGATCATAGGGTTGAGGATAGAATGGAGGATTATATATCCCCAAAAGTACCGGAGCAGAATCCACCTCCGATCGAGGAGGAAACCCCTGATTCGGATGTAAAACAAGAACAAAGTGTAAAACAAGAACAAGGTGTGAAACAAGAACAAAGTGTGGAACAAGAACAGAGTGTAAAACAAATTCCCTCCCCGCCCGTTGCTGCCCGGATTCGTAGTAAAACTAAGACTGTTCTGCAAGCCCCTCTGAGGGAAGCAATGGGACTGGAGGGATGTACCAAAATAAAAGTGAATTTTTCTTTAGGAGATTTGGATAGATGGAAACAGATTGCAAAAGAGTATTGAAATGACCCTATAGGGGTAGCAAAGAAATTTGAGATCCTGGTAAAAAGTCAAGATCCTCACTGGAAGGATATAGATGTAATCCTGGATGCATTAACAGAAAAACAGTTAGTTATAAGAACTGCTTGCACTCAGGTAAATGCCCAGATTACTGCAGGGGCAATGGATAGGAGGGTTGAAGATCATATTCCCCCTACAGCTCCAGATTGGGATTATGATGATGATGGAGATTATGCATCTTTAAAAAGATACCAGAATACCAGAAGATACCAGAAAAGATACCAGAATCTGCCCAGCCTGTAGCTCTGCTGGGATTTCAGGGCCGTCTGGATGCCGTATCTGTCACCCTGTTGATCGCTGGGCTGGCTGCTGACTCCTTATGGCAGCCGCCTTCCACCGTGTTCTCAGACCCATTGGGGAGAGCACTGAGCAAGGCACTCCTGTCACGGGTGTTGGGGATGGTGTCGTCATTCCCTTGCCTTGCCACGGCTGCTGGCTCCTTGGAGCTGCCGCCCTTCACCACTTTCTCAGGTACATCAGGGAGAGCACTGAGCAAGGCACTCATCCCATGGGTGCTGGGGATGCTGTTCTGACTATTCCCCAGCCCTGCCACGGCTGCTGGCTCCTTGGGGCAGCTGCTCTGCACCGTGTTGTCAGTCAGGTCAGGGAGAGCATAGAGCAAGGCAGACAAATCATAAACACCAGGGACGATGTCCTCATTGTCTGCCAGCCCTGCCGCTGCTGCTGGTTCCTTGCGGCTGCTGCCCTCCACTGCATTCTCAGTCATGTCAGGGAGTGCTTTGAGTAAGTCCATCAAATCATAGACATCAGGGCCACTGTCCTTGGTGTTCTCCAGCCCTGCCACAGCTGCTGGCTCCTTGGGGCAGCTGCTCTGCACCGTGTTGTCAGTCAGGTCAGGGAGAGCATAGAACAAGGCAGACAAATCATAGACTGCGGGGACAGTGTCCTCATTGTCTGCCAGCCCTGCCGCTGCTGCTGGTTCTTTATGGCTGCTGCCCTCCTCTGCACTCTCAGTCAGGTCAGGGAGTGCATTGAGTAAGTCAGTGAAATCATAGACATCAGGGCCACTGTCCTTGCTGTTCTCCAGCACCGTCACTGCTGCTGGCTCCTTGGAGCAGCCACTCTCCTCCACATTCTCAGGCACAATAGGGAGACCACTGAGCCAGGCACCCCTATAATGGGTGTTGGGGATGGTGTCGTCGTTCCCCGGCCTTGCCACGGCTGCTGGCTCTTTGGGGCAGCCGCTCTTGACCCCATTCTCAGTCAGGTCAGGGAGAGCATAGAGCAAGGCAGACAAATCATAAACACCAGGGACGATGCCCTCATTGTCTGCCAGCCCTGCCACAGCTGCTGGCTTCTTATGGCAGCCGCCTTCCACCGTGTTCTCAGACCCATTGGGGAGAGCACTGAGCAAGGCACTCCTATCATGGGCGCTGGGGATGGTGGTGTTGTTGTTCCCCTGCCTTGCCACGGCTGCTGGCTCCTTGGAGCTGCCGCCCTTCACCACTTTCTCAGGTACATCAGGGAGAGCACAGAGCAAGGCACTCATCCCATGGGTTCTGGGGATGCTGTTCTGACTATTCCCCAGCCCTGCCACGGCTGCTGGCTCCTTGCAGGCCTTAGAGTAGTGCCATTGCTGCTTCCCAGAGTTGGAATAGCTGCAGGCCTGAAAACTGGTGGTGGAGTAACTGCAGTGCTGCTGCCTGGGGCTGGATTGGCCAAAGTGCTTGTTGATGGGGCTGGAAGAGGCACAGTGCCTGTCCTTTGCATTCAAGTGGCTCAAGGAGGCTCGCCTGGCCCCGCCGCCGGCCCTGCCCCTTACCGGGGTGTTGTCACACAGGCGGACCCCCGAGTACACGGAGCCGAAGCCGCCTCTCCCCAGCAGCGGTCCCATTCGGTAGAGCCGCCCGAAGCTCTCCTTGTCATGCCCGACGCGAGAGACGCTGCCGCTGCCGCTGTCGCTGCGCGCGGGGTCCCCGCCGGCCCCCAGCGGCCGCTCCGGGCCGAGCGGAGCCGCATCATTCCCGGCCTTTCCCGGCCGAGGCTCCGCGGCGTGCCGCTCGCCGCCGCTCCCGGGGCGCAGATAGAGCGACGGGTCAATGCGGGTGAGGAGCACCACGGGCACCTTGGCCGAGCGCGCTGCCGGTGCCGGCACCCCCGCAGGGCTCTCGGGGGTCGCGGCTGCCGGGCGGCTGCGGGGCGGGGCCTGGGGGCGGGCCGGGGAGCGCCAGGGGGCGGCGCTGCCTCGCCAGACCCAGCGGCGGCGGCTCGCCCAGCGCCGCCACTGCCAGTAGCGGGAGAGCCGAGCGGCTCCGCGAGCCCCGGCGGGGGGCACCATCGCGGGGAGCGGCGGAGGGAGGGCTCCGGACGGTCGAGAGCTGCCGCCGCCGCGCCGGGTGCTGCTGCCGCTGCTGCCGATGACAAAGTCGCTGCGGTTCAAAAGCCCCTGGAAAAGTCGCTGCCGAAGTCGCTGCTGCTCCAAAGCCGCTCCAAAGCCGCTCCAAAGCCGCTGCTGCCGCTGCCGCCGCAGCCTCGCTCTCAACGGCTCTGTCCACGCGGCCGCAGGAGCCCGTGGAACGGCGGAGCGGGCCCTGCCCAGCCCCGCGGCCGGGCTCGTGCACCCCCCGCCCGGCCGCAGCATCCCCGCGGCCGAGCCTTTGTAAACTGAACCTGAGCCTTGGGACCCTGCGAACGAGGCTTTAATAAAGAAGTGAGCCCGGAGGCTTTGGGAAGTCAAAAGGAGGCTTCATTTTACTGCTTATTTTATCCCCTTTTCCCTTTCCACAGAGGTGGATTGAGATGAGATCTCAGGAAGCTCTTCCCTGGGAGGGTGCTGAGGCGCTGGCACAGGGTGCCCAGAGCAGCTGTGGCTGCCCCATCCCTGGCACTGTTCGGGGCCAGGTTGGACACAGGGGCTTGGAGCAGCTGCTCCAGTGGAAGGGGTCCCTGCCCGGGGCAGGGGTTGGAGGTGAAGGAGCTTTAAGGCCCCTTCACCGCAGCCCACCCGATGCCTCTGGGATCCCACGAGGGGCGGCTGCTCCGTGAGGAAAGGCCCCGGCCCGCTCTGCCCCTCACGGGGGTCCCGCTGCCCCCCCCCCTCCCCCCCCCCCGCCCTCTGACTTATTCTAGAGTTGGAGTTTGTGATCTTAGTGTGTGCATGTGTAGGATACTCCTACTGCAAGTATGAAAAGCAGACTCTCGAAACCTTTGCACTTGTAGCTGTGTGTAACTGGAGGGGCATAATAAGGACTTTGCTTTCCCTAAGTAATCTGCTGGAGAGAGCTTTGCAGTCAACTCTGTCACAGTCCAGGTGTGAGACTGGTGGCCAGTTCCCTCAGCTATCTAAGGCTTGACTTCTCAGGCTTGCTTTAGCAGGAGCCACGCATCTTTTTTCTGGAATGTAGCCTTGAAAATGCAAAATGGTCCAGAGCAATCCCGACTTATTCTTGAGGTGGAGGAGAAGCAGTGAAGCTCTCTGTCCTTCAGTGGGCTTTAGGGTTGAACCCTGCTGAGTCTTCCCTTGCCAGGTACCATTACTTCTTGCAAAGTGACTCCTTGGGGTAGTTTAGTTGTGTTTGTTCAGGGGCAAAAGTGTGGGATTTTGGGGAGATGTGTTTGTTTTGTGCCTGTAAGCAATGGAAGAGACTATTGCATTGTGCCTCTGCTGATGAGATTCAAGGCTGATCGTACCCCAGGCCTTACTGGCAGCTCTGAGCCTTTTCTGTCACAAGCTTGAAGCGATGGGAAGTGTGGCACTTGTGGAAAAAAATGGAGAAGAAGGATAAGGAAAGCCAGGATTCGTTGAAAGAGTAACAAAACATGGCAGTTCAGGTTGTTACTGCTTTGTTTGCTCTACAGCAGTGTTTCAGGTGGTTTGTGGGGGTAAATTTGCATTTTTTGATTAAATGGAGTGAAACCCTGAGATGCTACTTGTTCTTTGTATCCTATAATTTGCCCTAATAGCTAGTGTGACAACACTTACCTTCACAATATTAGATGTAGGGCTCCAGTAGCAAATGAGCATAGAGAGTAATTGCTGCTCCTTTTACTATACTTCTGTGGACAGTATATATTGTGGATGGTATTTTTTGATATAATTTGGTTCTTGTTTATGTATATATACTACCTTTCTCAAACGTGATTTTCCAGTATACTCAGGCTTCTTTACAGTGGTAGT
The DNA here is from genome assembly GCF_012275295.1 of Melopsittacus undulatus. NCBI lineage: Eukaryota > Metazoa > Chordata > Aves > Psittaciformes > Psittaculidae > Melopsittacus > Melopsittacus undulatus. The sequence continues at coordinate 25,382 of NW_022994253.1, read as the reverse complement.
TTTTGGCTGCTCTACATGCCTTTCTTGGGGATCAGTTGTCCACATTGACCTTTGTCACTCAGCGGCAAGAGCCGTGGTTGTTTTTCTGTAGTTCTAGTATAGTGGGGGTTTAGGTTTTACTCTCCTTCCCAATATATTGTAATATAAATGGGAGACAAAGCACACCCAATTGTAGGACCACCGTCCATTAGCAAAAGTAGGTGTTTGGTATTGTCATACTTCATTCCTGTTGCTTTCAAGTTTCACCTTAGGTTACAGAGCTAATAGGTATCTTGGCTACACAAGTGTTAGCAGAAGGAATAAGAGGTTACTGGAACTCCTGAAATATTTTACTGAAGCCTTAGGAAGCCTCTAGGTATGTTTACTTTTAGATAACTTTACAAAGACATGGAAGATGCTACTGTTTCATAAATAATGTTTGTGCTGATATTAGCAGAAGTATTTGACTATGTTGTAGTTTGTAGTTCTTCATGCTGTCAGCAGGAGTCTTAGCTGTACTAATAAGGTGTAGCTAGTTGTACATCTGGCACTGTTCATTTCAGTGGAACAGACAGTCTGCCTTTGAATCTCATCTTGCAAATTTTTAAGCCCGTGTATACCTCTGTATCTTTCATGTTACCTCATTGAAGACATCCGTACTCCCTACTCACTTGTTTAGAAAACTTTAGATTAAATTCTCTTGTGTCTATGGTTGCTTTATTATATATGTTTTCAACATACTTTTAGGTTCAGAAGGATCTAGTAGTAGATGCTCTGAAACAGAGGAAAACGTAACATGCGATTTGCCACAAATGCCGCAGAACATGACATGTATCATTGCATTTCTCAGGCTAAATGAGCTACAAGGACTTGTTACGGCTTTCTGAAAGTTTTAGCTGTACCTCTCCTTTTCCAAACCCCTTCTGTTTCCCCCATTTTCCTGTTCCTCAGTTTCTTTGTGGTTGTGTATCAACCTCGACAGTTTGTTTCCTCCTTTGGCCTTTCCTTCACTAATCATCTGCTCCGATTTTGGTTTTTTTTTCCTCTTCAGCAGGTCTGTTGTTGTTCTGTTGCAGCAGTCTGGGTGATCATCATCAGACACTTGGTACAGATTAGAAAGCTCTGCTGGGCAGAAGCGAGGAGCTTCATCCACATGTTGATCACTTGAGCTACTTGTCAAGCAGTATCTTATCTTAAGGAAGTGTGCCAAGCTAAGCTCCATTTTGATGCTTTGTTTTATCCAGCTTCAAGGGAAGTGATGCAGGGCCTGGAGCACAAGTGTGCTGGGGAATGGCTGAGGGAGCTGGGGGGTTCAGTCTGTAGAAGAGGGGGCTCAGGGGGATCTTATTGCTCTCTACAACTACCTGACAGGAGGATGCAGTAAGGTGGGGTCAGTCTATTCTTGAAAGGAACAAGCGATAGGACAAGAGGAAATGGCCTCAAGCTGCACCAGGGGAGGTTTAGAGCAGATATTGGGGAAAACGTCTTTACCAAAAGGGCTGTCATGCACTGAAGAGGCTGCCCAGGGCAGTGGTGCAGTCACCATCCCTGGAGGTATCTGAAGGTGTATAGGAGTGGTACTGAGGGACATGGATTAGTGGTGGCCTTTGCTGTGCTGGGTTAACAGTTGGACTTGATGATCTTAAAGGTGTTTTCCAATCTACATGGTGCTATGTTGCTGATCACGGAGAAGGGAGATGTGCTGAGTATCAGTGTAGCTGAGTACAATCCACAAGCTCAGGGCTCTAAGAAGTTAACTGCAGCCATAAATAAAAGGGGAAATGGCTGCAGGAGGTAAATCCTTTCTTAGGCCAAGCAGAGTTAGGCAGGACTGTCCAGGTCCCCACTGCTAATCCCCAGAGACACCCTGTTCCTCTCGCATGCAGAGCTGATGCTTGGAGACCCAGTCACCCCTGCTTGCTCCTAGGGTACTTCACTAGCTTGTTGGCTAGTTCAGCTTGATATTCCATAGGCATCACACACTCACACAGCTCCTCTTGCTCCAGTGGCTGGCACCATGGACACAGGGACCCTCTGGCCTGTGGTCTGCTGCAGCTGCTAGTACCCACACCTCTATCCATACACACACGGGATTGAGAGCCCCTTGCCCAGGAAAGACATAGAAAGGAATTTAATGAGAAAGCAGGACAGACTGTGCTGATGAGCTGAAGGGCACAACCAGGCAAGCATACTGACCAATATTTCCACTTGCCTCTCTTTTTCAGACTTGTGTTCTCCAAATGGCCTAACCATCTCCCTTTCCCTGCCTTTGGTTCTGCCCCTAGACATCCTGTAAGTCCTGTGCAATCCTGAGCTATGTTTTGTGTGCATCCTGTGATGTGTCCCACCCCTAAGCAGCAATGCCCTTAGTGTGAAAGATGTTGAGAGAGCTGCTCCCAGTGACCTCCAGTGATGGGCTCCGTGCCCAGAGAGTGGAGCTGAGGCTGTGCCAGGGCAGCTGCAGGCAGGTTGGTTGTTGCTTGGGAGAGCTTGACTTGCCCAGTCTCTGGGTTTGTGCAGATGGGCCTTTGGGCTGATGGCTCCTGAGATGGACCTGGGAGCAGCCTGCCAGGGTATGGTTTGGGCTTCTCCCCTGCTATTGCATCTCTGGGCTCCTCTGTGGCTGTGCAGATCGGCTTTTCTCACAGAACCTGACCCTTTCACCATACTCTCATCCCCTCAGTAGGTACTCTAAATGAATGTTCTCCAGTGGTCCGAAACACATGCCAAAGAAAGAGTGCATGCCAGCCGGGGCAACCTCCTGGGTACCTGTCTAACACATTACTAATTTCACAGCTCATCCACTATGTGCAAAAGATGTGAAAATGGTAGGTTGCAGGGCACAGTGATTGGAGAGAAAACATGAAAAAAGGGACATGGAGCAGATGTTTCTGCTGGTATTTCTGTGGCAGTTGGAAAAGTTGGATCGTGTTGGCACTGCAAATTGCTTAGTGATTAATGGAAATGACAGAGATGATGCATTGGTTCTGAATTGGTTTCATGTTGATAGAGGACATCTTGATTGAGATAACGCAAATGAGCTGATAGGAGCATTTGTTTCTGTAATGTTTTAGTTCTCTTCTGTTAGAAATAAGTGCTCAGCTCCTTTGGAAAAGCCTTTTTGATCAAGTGTTTGTGTGTCTAGCAGTTGTTTTGTAGGTAAGCTGCTGTTTGGTGTGGTTGGTAGCTTTTCAAGCATCAGCTTTTCTTGTGAGGTTTTAAAAAACAATCTTATTTTATTTGACGTGGGGTTTTCTAATCAGTTAAAGTTTTAGTCAAGTAAAACTTCAATGGAGTAATACACCCAAGTGAGGTACCGTGCTTTTCTTCACAGGATTGCTGGTTGCAGTAGGATCAGATCCAAAAATGGGAGACTGGAATGGAAAGAAAAGGGAAGAGGGGCAGGAAATAGTGACAATTGCTGCTGTAAAAATTAGACTTAATTACAGTCTTTGAAATAAGCATGGGAATAATGTCTTTTGAGATGAACAATCATGAATAAGCAAAAACGGTTACTATGAATTTTTAAAGCTCTGTTATATCTTTGTGCAGCTGAGCATTATCTAACATTGAGGAAGGTCAGACAGATCAAATGCTCTGATATGCGAGACAGGAAAGAACTAGCATGAACTTACTTGATGGGGAAGTATCTGTGGGTTTAATCTGTGGCTTTGCTATTTGTAGCCACTTACAGAAATCTTGTATTAAAATAGAATTCCAGATATCTTTTAGCTTTGACCTAAATTTACTGGAGTCATCTCCCCTACTTTGGCCTGTATAGAATTTGCTGAGGTTTTAATTTGTATATCTCGGTCCACTTTAAGAATGCAACCAAGAATTTGTATTATACAGCTGGGAATGTGTAGATCCAGGCTTTTCCCTTGACTCCTCTTTTCCATTGCCCTGGCAATAGAGAGTAAGTGGGAGCAGATAATCATATGTCAGGAGTATGGATTTTTCACGCCTAGTTTTTATAGCAGTCTGGAGGCCTTTTGCATGGGAGAGAGGGATAGGAGAGAAGGGGGTAAGATGTATTGCCAGTGTTGTTCCTGTTGTCTTCCAGCTGGAGAAGACTCAAACGAGCTTCAAGGCAGCTTTGAAGCTTCCTGTGGCTGGGACCAGCGTAAGACCGGCACAAGCATGGTGAATGTCTAAGTTTCTTTGACAACCTCCCCCTCAGATGCAGTTCCCAGTAAGGTTACGCAAACATGCCAAATCACCCAGCTTTAAGATGAAAGTGTGCCTTCATTGGCGATATTTCGCATGGCTTGCAGTTCTCCCTTTCACATGCTTTTACTCTGAGCAGTGTTTATTTTGGGCCCAAAGACCCATGCCAGAACGCAGCTGGTTTGGGGTTTTTTAATGTTTTGTGTATCCTTGAATGATTTGATTCTCAAAAGCACCTTGTTAAAAATTGGTGCCTAATTATACTTCTTTCTTGTGGTATCTGTAGGCTGACACTGCTACAGGGATGCTAATTGCCTGATCTATGGCTTCTAATTTAAAATCACTGCTAAATTTGTTTAAAAATCCATTCTGGATTGAAATTAATTTCTCTCTGCCCTCCATTCCCCAGCCCAAAGCAAAGAAAGAGCTAAGAGAGAAAAAAGAAGTATCTCTGCTTTTGCCATAAATGGGCTGTTTTTCTTCTGTATTCATAGTGAATTCCTGAGTTGCAGTACTGTATGGTAACTCAAATGAGAGTCTTCACCCCCACAGTAGTAACTTTATTATCCCAGTGGCAAATAAATGGCAAATAAAGTAGTGCTCTCTTACTTTGATGGCAGCCTCTCTACTTTGTTCCCTTTATTACCGCAATGGTAATCGCCTGGTTTGTAACTTACAAAAATGAGCCTAGAATCAACTTTACACAAACATGGCAAATTTCCATGTATATTTTGATGTTCCATTCCATTTTTACAGGGCAGATTGGAATATTGAGCTAATAATGAGAATTCCTTACAAGTTCGTCAGCTCCCAGTAGAAGGCAAAGGGAAAGAGTGAGGCGGATACAGCCGCTGGGGAGGTGACAATCCATAATTTCGGAGTGTTAAGAAGGCTGAAGCTTAGATCAGTGGCAGCAGGAAGAGGGCTTCTGCTCAGTCAGGAAGGGGCTTTGCTGATGGGAAGTTTTAGTGACATGACAGCCAATGTAGCAGCAGACAGCAGTGTACACGAGTCCAGCCATAAGGCACTAAAACTCTTTCTGTTGGCTTTTTTTCCCAGTTTTTTTGAAGAGTGCATATATGTATTTCCTAAATTTATATATTATATATTATATTGAATATATAATTATGTATAATGTATATTTAAAGAATGATCTTTCTTTTGGAAGGTGTTTTCAGGGTTTTGAAATGCAGAGCAAGTGAGCAATAGGAGCTACTGTGCTTAGGAGGGGTTAACCACCTGTAGAAGCAGAGGTTGAGGAAAACTGCTTTTCTGGTTTGGGGTTGTAGGTTTGTGGGGTTTTTTTCATTTCTGTAGAAGTGGGCTTTATTGCTGGCTTATTTCCCTTTGCAGTTCACTTCCTGTGCTTCCGTGAATGAGGGAAACACTGTTTCAGGATGAGTTGTCAGAGGTGTAACTTGTGGGATGTGCAAATCCTGCTGTGCTGGGCATTGTCCACTTTTGTATGCTGAGATTCGTAAAAAGTGGGAGAGTCCAGAGCAGAGCAAGAATATTCTAGCACCTTGAAAACACAACCTGTGGCCAAGCTCATAGAATCATAGAATAGTTAGGGTTGGAAAGGACCTCATCTTGTTCCAAGCCCCCTGCCATGGGCAGGGACACCTCACACTAAACCATATCTCCCAAGGCTTCATCCAACCTGGCCTTGAACACTACCAGGGATGGAGCATTCACAATCTCTCTGGGCAACCCATTCCAGTGCCTCACCATGCTAACAGTAAAGAATTTCTTCCTTATATCCAATCTAAACGTCTGCTGTTTGAGTTTCAACCCGTTACCCCTTGTCCTATCACTACAGTCCCTAATGAATAAACTTGGCCTTTTTGATGTAGAGAAGAGATTTGTATTTGCAAATAGACAAAAGATGGCTGCAAGGAGGAGTAAAGTAAGTTGTTATCAAATTTGTGGTGGATAGAAAGAGAAATGAGTAGTTTGAATTGCAGCAGAGCAGCCTCATGGTATAAAGTGAGTGAGATAAATTCAGCTGCTGAAGGGCTGGTGGAGCTCTGGGCTGCCTCAGTGTGCTGAGGAATTAAACCTCGGGAGATCTGGAGAAGAGTATGTCAGCAATGACAACAGGGATGTAACTGAGCTTTTCTGGGAGATGGATTAGCTGACCTTTGAGGTTCATGCCAGCCATGTGATTCTGCTGTTACATTGATGATGCTCTTGAGAAAGATGCTGCTTTTTTTTTTTTTTTTTTTTTTTTTTTTTCCTGGCACTTATTTTTTATTTATTGCTTAAAATACAGTTTGAGCAATTGAACTGCCTTTTCCCAGAACATGTAGTGGAATGATGTTAAGAGTAGCAAAACTAAACCCTTAGGCTTCTGTTAACTTGTACTTGAACTGCCATGGGTAAAGTAGTAGCGCAGTGTGTAATAGTCTCTTGCTAATCTCACTTAGGCACAGTGAAAGGATGGTGTTTTGAGCTCTTAGAATTCATTTCACAGCTAGGCAACTGTGAGAGCAAAGCAGGGGTTCATAGAGTGATTGTATCCCAGAAAAGAGTCACATCTGTTTCATTCTGAAGGTGTGTGAAGTGCCAGATGGTGTGCTTTTGGGACCTGTAATAGCTCAGCTCAGCATCTGGCTGTGGAGGTCACCTAGCTGTGGTTAAGAAGTAGTGCTTGATAATTATGTAGCGGGCAAAAACAGCAGGAAAAGACTCCTAAAAGGAAAGTGCTGGCTACCTAAGAATCTTCTCTGTGCAGGCCTGGGTTGTGTTTGGTGCTTTTAATGGTCTGGGGCTCTTTTAGGTAAGTGTGCTTCCACTTGGGAAGAAAAGTTGAAGTGTACTGAAACAGCTCAAAACATTTTACTTGTATGTGCAGTTCTGCATTGGACTGTCACCATTCTTCAGCTTTAATGTCCTCTTTCTATCACTATTTGGTTGAGGGGTTTGGATGATGGTCGTGGGTGTTTCTCCTTGGATTTTGATCTGTAATTTGATTTAGATTTCAGCTCTCATAGCTGAAGATGTTGGGAGCTTCTGTAAACTGACAGCCTGAAAAAGTTGGAAGGGGTGAACAGGACTGTTCAGCTGAAGTTCCCAACCACGTTTACTTTGCCAACAGCAAATGAACAATGGCACTCTTGGCATTTGGGAAAAGGTACTTCAGAAACCCTTTCAAACTGACAGTAATCAAAACTTAGAATATTTCACGCTTCTGTCTTTATTTGAAGAATTTTTACAGTTTGGTCTTTGGCATAATGTTGAAGCTTAACAAATGCTGGCATTTGAAAGCAGCCTGTTCTGTGCTCTAATTCTGATAACTACCTACCTGACGTGCTTTCCTTTTCCCATTCCAGGAAAACAGAGGGAAGGGTGTTGTATCGAAACCCTTGAATTTCCTGTAAAAAATACTCAGTAGGGATAAATGAGTGTCTGATTAACCAGTGTAACTTGGTTTTGTCTTCCATAGAACACTTATCTCTGAACTGTGGCAGTATCTCTGTACCAAGATTGTCCTGTCTCCTTGAAAAGAGCAAACCTAGTGTCACATGGCTCCATGTGAAGATGTGGATACTACAGAGACAAAACTCCCTTGATTTTCTGAAAGAGTTTAGAAAATGAAAGCAGCAGACTTTTGGGAGATCATGAACAGTATTTGTCATCTGGAATGCATCTGTTAACATTTGAGATTTGATATCACTGCAGCTGTACATGAACAGGGCTGGTATTTAGTGATTGTATTTAGGTGAGAGCATGGAGAGAGAGAAATATTTCAAAAGAAGATTGGTTCTGAATCCCTTAGGAAATCTGCATGAAGTGTCTGAAGACAGGCAAAGAGTTTCCTTGATACTGAAGCAACTTGTTTACCTTAGTTTGGGGAGGAAGGGGAAATGGCTTGGATTATTTCCCAGTTAAAGTGTCTAACAGTGTCTATGTAGTGTATAAAAGTGACTTTAGACCCTGTAATGAACAGATAAAACCTTCCAGGAAATTCTCCTATAACATCAACAGTTTTTAGCTTTGTATTCATGCCACATCCGAATTGGAGACTTTTTTAGCTCCGCTTTTCCTCCTGCATCTTTACAGTTGGAGGCCTCTGAATGTGTGTTTGTGTGAGATCAGTTACTCATCAGAGCCCGGTAAAACAGCTCATCCTTAGGGACATTTGAAATAAAGCCAGTTGTCATGGTTTGAGCATGTTTTGAGGGTGTCTTTGTTCAAGGTTTTTTCCAGCCAGGTGGAGGAGGGGAGGCCAGGAGGAAGTAGAGACAGGACACCTGACCCAGGCTAGGCAATGAGGTATTCCATACCATAGCACGTGATGCCCAGGATGCATACTGGGAAAGAGAAAGTGGGAGGGGGAGAGCTCTAGAGGAAAATGGAGGAGGGAGCACATGGTCCTCGGCCAGGCAGGGTGGAGTGAGTTATGGGTCGGTGGCTGGTGGGGTGTTGTATTCTTTTCACTTGCTGTTTGCTGTATCATTATTATTTGTAGTAGTAAATGGCAGTAGGGGTTTTGTGTTATGCCTTAGCAATTAAACCGTTCTTATCTCAGTCCGTGGGGGCTACATTCTTTGGATTCTCCTTCCTAACTCTCCGGGAGTTGGGGGACTTGGTTTAAACCACGACACCAGTCTTAGCCAGGAGATGGCTTGCAAGAATTGCCAACAAATTAGATGGGTTTTTAGGGTGGACATGAAGTCTTGTTAAACAAACATTGCATTTCCTTTAGCAGCTGATTGATTGATTCCAAACAAAAAAGCTGTACCATCTGTTCCTTGGAAAACAAAGCAGCATTACACATTCCTCCTCTGAAATACTGCACAGAAAAATACTTACATAGTTTACCAGTGATATGTATACAAACACACCAGCTTGCATAAACTACCAATTTTACTTTTTCTATGCCTGAAATGGTTTAATTTATTCATGTGTAATACACAGCTTTGGAATAGTCATCTGTTTCAAGGAGAATATGGGAATTACTAGAAAAGCTTCTACCTACAATGCTTATTATCATGCTGGAGCTATTAATGATAACACAATTTGACAAGCAGTATTATGACTTGAAATAAAAAACAGTATGGAGAGGTGAAGGAAAGCTACCTGCTCAAGCAATGAAGCTTCCAGTAAATAGGGTGAAATTGTAGACCTTGCTGGAACAGTATTCTTTATGTAGCTCAGTAAAAGGGGAGCTGCAGAGCTGTGTAGAGACAAGTATTCCATCTAGCGAGAAATGTCAGTTTTGAAACTTGGTGTTATTCTGAGTTGTAATAAAACCTGAAAAATCCTAAAATTTACACCAAAAAGCTTCCCAGTTTTCTTTTTGTATCTCCTAAAAGTATGTTGTGTTAATGAAAGTGTCGCCGTTCGTGATGTAAAGCTTAAACCACTGTATAAACAAAGTTCTGAACCACAGTATTTTCAAGAATGGTTTAAAGATCCTCTTAAAGTTTGGTTGTTCCTCCCCCTCCCACCCACCCTCTCCCCCAGCCGAGTTATTGGAATTCTCTTCCTATCGTGGCTTTCTGTCACATGCCAAAAGAATCAAGTTGTGTGCCTCAAGCTTTTAATCCCATGTGTTTCTGTTGGAGAGATGCTTTGTTGCCTGTGAATGTCAGTGACATTACTGTAATCTCAAGGGTATAGTTCTTGTTATGTAAATAAAGACAGTTTGTTGTCATTATGGATTTTTTTACTCCAAGATATGAAGATCCTTACTGTTGTGGTTTATTTCATTCCAGCTACTCATGAACTCTCTTGTGAAGCATGCAAACACTTGGGCAAAACTTCAAATTACTACTGGATAGATCCAGATGGCAGTGGGGCCTTTGAAAGTTTACTGCAACATGACAGGTAAATGCATTTTATTTGCTCATTCACTTTTGGGTTTTTTTTTTTTTAATGCACTTTGGAGAAGAAGTCTGTTCATAATTCATATTTCTAAGCAAAAGGCAAATAATTGCTAAAAGCTTTTACATGAGAGAGTTCATCGAACCTGTAGTCACCATTCAGTATTGTCTGAGCAAGGTAGTAGTTCTCCATTCGATAAGCTTTGCAAATCACAGCTATTAATCAGCCTTAACTGGCCTCTGTCCTCAGTGGTGCATCATTGTTTACAATAAAGAGTAGATATATATATGGCTATTTGGCAAAGTTATTGTGTATCAACATATTTTGTGGTTCAGTAATGTCCGATGTTCATGGAGTCCTGTAGAAGGCAGAAGAGTCAGACTTTCTTTCTGTCCAGGTATTGCTGACTGTCACATAGCACCACAGGCAAGGAAGAGAAATTAATTGCAAGTCAAAAACCAGACCACAGGAGTTACCTGTTTCTTGCCTGTTTTGTCCTTTTGACTGGTGTTAGAAGAACATGCCTTGTTTAACTTGTGACACCACATATATAACTACATTAGCTTTTGGGGTTGTTGTGTGGATTTCTACGTTTAACACTACTTTTGCATGAAGAGTTTCCCATCGTGGCATACTCATCAAGATGTCTTGGTTGTCTGTGTTGCCTGCTGAGGCAAAAAAAAAGGATGGCAGTGAGAAAAGGGGTCAGTTTTCTGCAGTTGAGAGTGTATTATTTCTTTGGTCTGTTAATGCATGACAATTGTCCCAGCACTTTTTCTGATACAAAATACTGAGTAACTGAGACAAGAGACATGTGTTGCGGCTCTCCCCCAAGTGTCTGCATAATGAGTTTGAATTTCAGTCTGTTTGCATTGAAAAGTGGGCATCCATACACGTCCTCGAACTTCAGCAACATGAATGCAAAAACACTTTCATAAGTAGAAATGGCAGCCCTGCCTCTTTTGGGATCACAGTTCCTGAAGTTCACATACCTCTTGCTGAAAGCAGAAACGTGTCTGTGTCTGTGTCTGTGTCTGTGCATGGGAGAGATTGAGAGGGGCAGAGAGGGGAAAGCTGACTTGAAGTGGGATGAGTGGCATATGCAGCAGACCCCAGGTCAAGAGCTCATAGGTGGACAGCCTGTTGGAGAACAGATGGCCATTGTTTCATGTTGCCATTGATGTCTGCATTTGTATAATAAAAACATATGTAAAAGTAGCCCAATCTAAGATCTAAGTTGTAGATTGCTGGACCATTTTCAAATGTACACCTTCTTTAGCTGGAAGACTGACCTCTGCCTTGACTGAAGCCATCTGACTACTGCGTTTTAGGACAGTGCGAAACAACAGTGTCCTGGTCGAGTTGTCTCTACCCCAGGACACACACTACATCTTGGCTTTATTGTTTTTGGTTAACCAGGATTTTTCTAGTTGAGGACCTTGCTACTGAGAGGCAAATGTAGACCACTGCAATGTATCATCTTGCCAAGGGCTGAAGGTGGTCGTGTCCCAGAAGCAGTAGCTGGGGCAGCATGCAGAAGTGTGGTGGGGAACACCACAGGAAATTTATCATTTCCTTGCTTGTAGATTTCTTTTTCCCTTTGGTTTTATATGTTTAATCTTACTCCAAGGGCTCTTCTGCCTACCCAGCACATACAATTTATCAGGAATTCTGCAGGGAAAGGTAAAGAATAACAGTCCTTATCAGAGGGATGGATGAGAACTGAGACCCAGGATCTAAATGCTTGTTCCAGAGAACAACATTTGTTGCGTGCATGTTGTTCTTTGTCTCTGGTGAGCCCCTCTGCTGTCAGAAGCTCTTCCTTCACTGTCACAAATACTCCTCCAATTTTTGTAAACTTTATGTAAAACAACTGCTATCTCATGTACATCAGTATGGAAAGATTATGCAGAGCTTTTCAACTCATTTCATGTAAAAATATTCATTGTGTAATAGTTTTGCAGATTTGGCAGGTAAATCTTGGTGTAAAAAGGGTCAAAATAAGTTAGAAGTAATATTCTAGTGAATAAATGAACGCTCTTCACTTTCTTTCTTCATTTTCATCATCTTAGAAAATCAATAGGTCTTTACAGCACCAAGCCTTAAAAACTTGCTTGCTTTGAACTGATATGATAGATATGATAACATTCACCGCTGCTTTTGGGGCTCAGCCATCCAGCCAGTGTCAGATGCCAAAAAGAATACACCTCTCATGACCGTGAGAAGGCTGTGTGGCCAAAAGCACCACAACAGAGGAACAACCCGTTGCTGCACCAATCAAGAGGAAAACTGCTAGTGCCACCAAGAAAGAGAAGCAGTGGACAGCAGTAGGAGATTCTGCTTTGAAAGACAGGGACAGTGCAACAGGGTGCCCAAAGAAGTAGTAAATGCCCCGTCCCTTCCAGCGGAAGAGACCACGGTTGCAAGGAACATTAAAGCTTCTCCAGTTCCAGCCCCTGGCACGGGCAGGGACACCTTCCACTGGAGCAGGTTGCTCCAAGCCCCTGTGTCCAACCTGTCCTTGAACACTGCCAGCGATGGGGCAGCCACAGCTTCTCTGGATTAATGAGGATTAATGTCCCTCACTAAGGTGAAATTGGGGTCCAGTCTGTTGATCTGATCAGTGACGTGCCGGGTATCTGCTGCTGCAGGTGCGTGCTGTGAAGACAGGGAAGGGGTAGGAGGTTGATGGTGACTTTCTCTAGGGGCTGGAGAAGAAAAGCTCTTTCAGAGGATGCAGTAACGACAGGAAAATCAACCCAAACCCAAGGCTAACAACCAAGTATCTGGCCAGGTATACTGCTGCTGTGCTGCTGTCAGGGGACAGGGGCTGCTCTGCCAGAGGTTTGCAGCAGTTTGCATTGCATTTCTGTTCCAGCCAGCCCTCAAGCCATGGGGCCCAGCCCAGCTGACCAAAGCTGCTGTTGCCTGGGCAAGGGCTGCAGGGGCTGAGAGCTTGGATCTCCCAGGGGAAGGAATAGAACTGAAAGCCCATGGAAGCATCAGATAGATGATGAAGGAAGCTGCATCTTTCTGGCCCAGGGAAGTTGCTTCTCGTGGTGGGAGGAAGCTGTTAAGGTGGGGAAGGGGAAGCTCAATTTGGCGATGAAGCTTGAGCCCAGGGATATTCAATGACATTTATCCTGCTCTGCTATTAACACTGCTGTAGGTTTTTCCTGTGACTGATTCCAGGAGAAATATTTTCCCTGCAAATAGGACTGAACACCTGAAAAATAACCAGGGTCTGTTGTGTATTACAGCAAAGTTAGAGACTGATTTGAAATGAATATTCAGATGGGAGGTTTAAAATAAATACATTTCAAATGAAGGCTAGAGTGGGACATTAAAAATCAACGAGCACTTACTGTGTATTAGCCTGATAATAAATCAACCTCATTTCCCTCAATCATAAAAGTTTATGCTACCACTGTACCAAAAAGAGCTGTAAAACCCCAGCTTTTTGCAATTTATCACACAGAGAAACAGAGCAGATGCCTCAGGATGATGGGAGGAGCTTTGCTCCAGTGCACAAAGCAGTGGTGCAGGTATATGTTAACATGTCTTAGAGGCCTTATTCTTGAAAAGTATTTCATATGCTCTAACTTAAGAGCAGCTGCTTTAGACAATCTACAAATTTCAGGTATCCCCAGGAAGAGAAAAACCCTACATCTGCAGTTATGCAGGAGTTCTTACCCAGCACTATACCCAAGTCATGCTTTAAGATTCTAGATGAACATAAGTTCTTAATCAAGAGCCCTGAAGGTGTGAGAGCAGCAGGCAAGAAGTGAAGCCAAAGGTGAGCCCTGACAAGAGGATGTGCTCAATGCTAAAGGTGAAAAGTAGCACCCTCCATTCCATGCCAATCCATTGCCTCCCATCCCACGCCGTTCCCTACACCCAGCCCGAGCTGAATAACAGTGGCACTGCTATTGCCCTGCAATGCCAGGGTTTTTCAGCTCCAAAACCACTTTCAAGGAGGTAAAACACAAAGCTTACAAGTGGAAAAAAGCTTTTATTTTAGGATTTGATTTGATTTTAGTTTGTTTCCTTATCTTTGACCGAATTTTCCATGATGTTCCATCATGGGGTTTTGCTGTGGGTTGGTTTCAGGGGCGATGCTCACAAGCATCCAGGCCTTGCAAGCACAGTGCTGCTGTGCAGAAGGCAGAAGGCCCGGGTATACGGAGCCAAGGGAAGAGCAGAAGTGGCTCCCTCTGCGAGCTTGCAGTGGAGCTGGAGAGTGCCAGGGCAGGAGTGCTGGGCTGCAGGTGCGAGAGCAGCGGGCAAGAAGCGAGCCCAAAGGGGAGCCCTGTCAAGGGGCTGTGCTCAGTGCGACAGAGGAAAGCAGCAACGTCCAGGGGCTACCCCGGGAGTCGTGAAAGCTTCCTCCCCCCACATGCATGGGGGCATGAGGGGCCACCTGCGTGGAGCAGGAGCAGCAGCCCTTGGGCCACAATAGCCCAAAGGAGCCCTGTCAAGGGGCTGGCTCACCGCTGCAGGGGAAGGCAAAAAACCCGCGGGGACACGGGCAGGCCCCCCATGCGGGAAAAAAAAGCCTTCCCCCCCCAGCTGCAGGACACCAGGGGCCACCTTCATGGTGCACGAGCAGCAGGCAGTAGCGCAGCCAGAATGGAGCAGAGGAGCCCTGACAAGTGGTCCTGCTCCATGCTCAGAGGAAGGCAAAAAACCCCCGGGACCAGTGCCAATGTGGCCCGGGGGAAAATTCCTTCCTGACCCCAGCACTGGCGATCGGCTCTCCCTGAGCATGGGAGCAGGACCGGCTCCTGCTCCACAGGCTGCTCACGCCTCCCCGCAGATGCCCAAGCCCTATTCTCCCTCAATCTGGAGCCACCTCAGGGGCTGCTGAGAGTGGCCAAAAGCCCCTGGCCTCATCGAGCCTGGGGGCAAGAATCCATCCTTCCTACACGTGGCAGGGCATCAGTGGCTGCTCCAAAGCGCTGGCATCTCTGCAAGCATGTCCTCATCCCATTGCTTATGGCTGCTGCCCCTGGCTCCGTGGGGGATGAGAATGGTGAGCTCTGCGGTGCTCCTCCAAAAGGCATTCCTAGAATCTAGCCCTGCCTAGCCAGCTGAAAAGGATTGCTATCCCTGCCGTGTGCTAAGAAGCTGGCCCTGCCAGGAGCTGGCTTTGCAGCGCAGAGCTCTGAATCTCTTCTCTGAAACAAGGGGAACATAAAATCACAAACTGGAATATATAAACCTTTAAAATTAGTTGTAAGTAATGTTAAGTTCGATGGCTTTGTAGCAGTAGCAGTGGAAAGTTACTGAGGTGCTTAGTACATAGAAGAAAAAATAGAGTCCAGCTAGAGAACATACTGGCATAAGATAAATCGTTCTAGTTGAGGTAGTTTTAAGAAAAGCAGTCTAGAAAGACAGGACGCAGGGATAAGGAGTATCTGGGAATAGCAGGTGTCCAGGATGGGCTACGGGTAAACTAACTGATAAGTAGGAGGACAAGGGGACTATTATGTCTCTGGTGCTAACGAATTCTGTACGCATGCGGGGAGCTTTCTGGAAAATGATGTAATCCATACGTAGCCTCATGAATATGTATGTGTGCCCAAGGGCTATATAAGGATGGCTTGTGTAGCAATAAGGGAGACACACGTTAGGAGGAGCTATCCCCCGTGTCTGCCGGCACCGCAATAAAGAATACCTGCTTGTCAGCTTGAAAACTGTGTTGGCGAGTTTGTTCCTGGAGTTGTCTCCGTATCCATTTGTCACCCCAGATGGGACCCCTCTCTGCTCGGCTGCAGGACCCGCTGAGGACAGGGCTCCCTAGGGCCCTCGGGAATTCATTGGGATCACTGCGGGAGCAGACAAGGACCATCTTCATCAAAGGTATTCTTTTCTTTTGTATAGCCTGTAAGGTGCAGGGGGCATCTCGGTTTGGTAAATTGGTTTGGTAAGCGTACGCATGGTTTGGAAGCCTTCCATAAATCGAGATAGGAAATCTCGTAGGTAAAGGCGTATACCCGGCTGCTAGCGTCCGTTGGTATACACTCGCAAGAAGCAGGGGGCTTCTTGTGATTTGGGTGAGTCCTACAAGACACAGGGGGTGTCTTGTGGACACGGTTTTGACCTCATTGGTATAAGTATTCGAATTGGTATTGGTATCCGATTAGTTCCGGTTCATTATAGTGCTGATTTTGGTTCTGTGATTTTGGTATCGGTGACAGATTGTTAAAATTGTGTTATTAATTGTGGTCTGTTTGATAGAATTTTAGTCTCTGTATCTGTTCCAAGTGGTTGTAATTGTGTGCAGTTGTGTCTGTGGGATCCCGTGTGTTGTGTGAGAGATTGATAATGGAAAATCAGCAGAGTGAAGAGATCATGAAAAAGAGTCCTGTAGGGTGCATGTTGGCACACTGGAAAGAACTGGGAGGGTCTCCTGGGGGCTCGGTAAATAAAAAAAGAGCATTGGTAAAATATTGTAACCAGTGGTAGCCTTTGTACACCCCAGAGGATCAGGAAAAATGGCCTAAAAATGGAACTCTGAATTATAACACATTGTTACAATTAATGTTGTTTCTGAGGCGGCAAGGAAAATGGGATAAAGTGATGTATGCAGATATGTTTTTCACGTTGAGAAATCACCCGGAGTGGCAAAGAGAATGTGGAATTAATATAGCACCTTCAGATCCCTTAATTTTAGCTTTAGAAAAAGAAAGGAAGCAGGCAGGGAATAAATTGGAAAGATGTTGTTCTGGTTGTGAGATTGGGGGAAATTGGTTTGAAACTTAAGAAAAGAGCTGAGGATCATAGGGTTGAGGATAGAATGGAGGATTATATATCCCCAAAGTACCGGAGCAGAATCCACCTCCGATCGAGGAGGAAACCCCTGATTCGGATGTAAAACAAGAACAAAGTGTAAAACAAGAACAAGGTGTGAAACAAGAACAAAGTGTGGAACAAGAACAGAGTGTAAAACAAATTCCCTCCCCGCCCGTTGCTGCCCGGATTCGTAGTAAAACTAAGACTGTTCTGCAAGCCCCTCTGAGGGAAGCAATGGGACTGGAGGGATGTACCAAAATAAAAGTGAATTTTTCTTTAGGAGATTTGGATAGATGGAAACAGATTGCAAAAGAGTATTGAAATGACCCTATAGGGGTAGCAAAGAAATTTGAGATCCTGGTAAAAAGTCAAGATCCTCACTGGAAGGATATAGATGTAATCCTGGATGCATTAACAGAAAAACAGTTAGTTATAAGAACTGCTTGCACTCAGGTAAATGCCCAGATTACTGCAGGGGCAATGGATAGGAGGGTTGAAGATCATATTCCCCCTACAGCTCCAGATTGGGATTATGATGATGATGGAGATTATGCATCTTTAAAAAGATACCAGAATACCAGAAGATACCAGAAAAGATACCAGAATCTGCCCAGCCTGTAGCTCTGCTGGGATTTCAGGGCCGTCTGGATGCCGTATCTGTCACCCTGTTGATCGCTGGGCTGGCTGCTGACTCCTTATGGCAGCCGCCTTCCACCGTGTTCTCAGACCCATTGGGGAGAGCACTGAGCAAGGCACTCCTGTCACGGGTGTTGGGGATGGTGTCGTCGTTCCCTTGCCTTGCCACGGCTGCTGGCTCCTTGGAGCTGCCGCCCTTCACCACTTTCTCAGGTACATCAGGGAGAGCACTGAGCAAGGCACTCATCCCATGGGTGCTGGGGATGCTGTTCTGACTATTCCCCAGCCCTGCCACGGCTGCTGGCTCCTTGGGGCAGCTGCTCTGCACCGTGTTGTCAGTCAGGTCAGGGAGAGCATAGAGCAAGGCAGACAAATCATAAACACCAGGGACGATGTCCTCATTGTCTGCCAGCCCTGCCGCTGCTGCTGGTTCCTTGCGGCTGCTGCCCTCCACTGCATTCTCAGTCATGTCAGGGAGTGCTTTGAGTAAGTCCATCAAATCATAGACATCAGGGCCACTGTCCTTGCTGTTCTCCAGCCCTGCCACAGCTGCTGGCTCCTTGGGGCAGCTGCTCTGCACCGTGTTGTCAGTCAGGTCAGGGAGAGCATAGAACAAGGCAGACAAATCATAGACTGCGGGGACAGTGTCCTCATTGTCTGCCAGCCCTGCCGCTGCTGCTGGTTCTTTATGGCTGCTGCCCTCCTCTGCACTCTCAGTCAGGTCAGGGAGTGCATTGAGTAAGTCAGTGAAATCATAGACATCAGGGCCACTGTCCTTGCTGTTCTCCAGCACCGTCACTGCTGCTGGCTCCTTGGAGCAGCCACTCTCCTCCACATTCTCAGGCACAATAGGGAGACCACTGAGCCAGGCACCCCTATAATGGGTGTTGGGGATGGTGTCGTCGTTCCCCGGCCTTGCCACGGCTGCTGGCTCTTTGGGGCAGCCGCTCTTGACCCCATTCTCAGTCAGGTCAGGGAGAGCATAGAGCAAGGCAGACAAATCATAAACACCAGGGACGATGTCCTCATTGTCTGCCAGCCCTGCCACAGCTGCTGGCTTCTTATGGCAGCCGCCTTCCACCGTGTTCTCAGACCCATTGGGGAGAGCACTGAGCAAGGCACTCCTATCATGGGCGCTGGGGATGGTGGTGTTGTTGTTCCCCTGCCTTGCCACGGCTGCTGGCTCCTTGGAGCTGCCGCCCTTCACCACTTTCTCAGGTACATCAGGGAGAGCACTGAGCAAGGCACTCATCCCATGGGTGCTGGGGATGCTGTTCTCACTATTCCCCAGCCCTGCCACGGCTGCTGGCTCCTTGGGGCAGCTGCTCTGCACCGTGTTGTCAGTCAGGTCAGGGAGAGCATAGAGCAAGGCAGACAAATCATAAACACCAGGGACGATGTCCTCATTGTCTGCCAGCCCTGCCGCTGCTGCTGGTTCCTTGCGGCTGCTGCCCTCCACTGCATTCTCAGTCATGTCAGGGAGTGCTTTGAGTAAGTCCATCAAATCACAGACATCAGGGCCACTGTCCTTGCTGTTCTCCAGCCCTGCCACAGCTGCTGGCTCCTTGGGGCAGCTGCTCTGCACCGTGTTGTCAGTCAGGTCAGGGAGAGCATAGAACAAGGCAGACAAATCATAGACTGCGGGGACAGTGTCCTCATTGTCTGCCAGCCCTGCCGCTGCTGCTGGTTCTTTATGGCTGCTGCCCTCCTCTGCACTCTCAGTCAGGTCAGGGAGTGCATTGAGTAAGTCAGTGAAATCATAGACATCAGGGCCACTGTCCTTGCTGTTCTCCAGCACCGTCACTGCTGCTGGCTCCTTGGAGCAGCCACTCTCCTCCACATTCTCAGGCACAATAGGGAGACAACTGAGCCAGGCACCCCTATAATGGGTGTTGGGGATGGTGTCGTCGTTCCCCGGCCTTGCCACGGCTGCTGGCTCTTTGGGGCAGCCGCTCTTGACCCCATTCTCAGTCAGGTCAGGGAGAGCATAGAGCAAGGCAGACAAATCATAAACACCAGGGACCGATGTCCTCATTGTCTGCCAGCCCCTGCCACAGCTGCTGGCTTCTATGGCAGCCGCCTTCACCGTGTTCTCAGACCCATTGGGGAGAGCACTGAGCAAGGCACTCCTTATTCATGGGCGCTGGGGATGGTGGTGTTGTTTTCCCCTGCCTTTGCCACGGCTGCTGGCTCCTTGGAGCTGCCGCCCTTCACACTTTCTCAGGTACATCAGGGAGAGCAACAGAGCAAGGCACTCATCCCATGGGTTCTGGGGATGCTGTTCTGACTATCCCCAGCCCTGCCACGGCTGCTGGCTCCTGCGGCCTTAGAGTAGTGCCATTGCTGCTTCCCAGAGTTGGAATAGCTGCAGGCCTGAAAACTGGTGGTGGAGTAACTGCAGTGCTGCTGCCTGGGGCTGGATTGGCCAAAGTGCTTGTTGATGGGGCTGGAAGAGGCACAGTGCCTGTCCTTTGCATTCAAGTGGCTCAAGGAGGCTCGCCTGGCCCCGCCGCCGGCCCTGCCCCTTACCGGGGTGTTGTCACACAGGCGGACCCCCGAGTACACGGAGCCGAAGCCGCCTCTCCCCAGCAGCGGTCCCATTCGGTTAGAGCCGCCCGAAGCTCTCCTTGTCATGCCCGACGCGAGAGACGCTGCCGCTGCCGCTGTCGCTAGCGCGCGGGGTCCCCGCCGGCCCCCAGCGGCCGCTCCGGGCCGAGCGGAGCCGCATCATTCCCGGCCTTTCCCGGCCGAGGCTCCGCGGCGTGCCGCTCGCCGCCGCTCCCGGGGCGCAGATAGAGCGACGGGTCAATGCGGGTGAGGAGCACCACGGGCACCTTGGCCGAGCGCGCTGCCGGTGCCGGCACCCCCGCAGGGCTCTCGGGGGTCGCGGCTGCCGGGCGGCTGCGGGGCGGGCCTGGGGGCGGGCCGGGGAGCGCCAGGGGGCGGCGCTGCCTCGCCAGACCCAGCGGCGGCGGCTCGCCCAGCGCCGCCACTGCCAGTAGCGGGAGAGCCGAGCGGCGCCGCGAGCCCCGGCGGGGGGGCACCATCGCGGGGAGCGGCGGAGGGAGGGCTCCGGACGGTCGAGAGCTGCCGCCGCCGCGCCGGGTGCTGCTGCCGCTGCTGCCGATGACAAAGTCGCTGCGGTTCAAAAGCCCCTGGAAAAGTCGCTGCTGCTCCAAAGCCGCTCCAAAGCCGCTCCAAAGCCGCTCCAAAGCCGCTCCAAAGCCGCTGCTGCCGCTGCCGCCGCAGCCTCGCTCTCAACGGCTCTGTCCACGCGGCCGCAGGAGCCCGTGGAACGGCGGAGCGGGGCCTGCCAGCCCCGCGGCCGGGCTCGTGCACCCCCCGCCCGGCCGCAGCATCCCCGCGGCCGAGCCTTTGTAAACTGAACCTGAGCCTTGGGGACCCTGCGAACGAGGCTTTAATAAAGAAGTGAGCCCGGAGGCTTTGGGAAGTCAAAAGGAGGCTTCATTTCTACTGCTTATTTTATCCCCTTTCTCCCTTTCCACAGAGGTGGATTGAGATGAGATCTCAGGAAGCTCTTCCCTGGGAGGGTGCTGAGGCGCTGGCACAGGGTGACCAGAGCAGCTGTGGCTGCCCCATCCCTGGCACTGTTCGGGCCAGGTTGGACACAGGGGCTTGGAGCAGCTGCTCCAGTGGAAGGGGTCCCTGCCCGGGGCAGGGGTTGGAGGTGAAGGAGCTTTAAGGCCCCTTCACCGCAGCCCACCCGATGCCTCTGGGATCCCATGAGGGCGGCTGCTCCGTGGAGAAAGCCCCGGCCCGCCTCTGCACCTCACGGGGGTCCCGCTGCCCCCCCCCTTCCCCCCCCCCCCCGCCCTCTGACTTATTCTAGAGTTGGAGGTTTGTGATCTTAGTGTGTTGCATGTGTAGGATACTCACTACTGCAAGTATGAAAAGCAGACTCCGAAACCTTTGCACTTGTAGCTGTGTGTAACTGGAGGGGCATAATAAGGACTTTGCTTTCCCTAAGTAATCTGCTGGAGAGAGCTTTGCAGTCAACTCTGTCACAGTCCAGGTGTGAGACTGGTGGCCAGTTCCCTCAGCTATCTAAGGCTTGACTTCTCAGGCTTGCTTTAGCAGGAGCCACGCATCTTTTTTCTGGAATGTAGCCTTGAAAATGCAAAATGGTCCAGAGCATCCCGACTTATTCTTGAGGTGGAGGAGAAGCAGTGAAGCTCTCTGTCCTTCAGTGGGCTTTAGGGTTGAACCCTGCTGAGTCTTCCTTGCCAGGTACCATTACTTCTTGCAAAGTGACTCCTTGGGGTAGTTTTAGTTGTGTTTGTTCAGGGGCAAAAGTGTGGGATTTTGGGGAGATGTGTTTGTTTTGTGCCTGTAAGCAATGGAAGAGACTATTGCATTGTGCCTCTGCTGATGAGATTCAAGGCTGATCGTACCCCGGCCTTACTGGCAGCTCTGAGCCTTTTCTGTCACAAGCTTGAAGCGATGGGAAGTGTGGCACTTGTGGAAAAAAATGGAGAGAAGGATAAGGAAAGCCAGGATTCGTTGAAAGAGTAACAAACATGGCAGTTCAGGTTGGTTACTGCTTTGTTTGCTCTACAGCAGTGTTTCAGGTGGTTTGTGGGGGTAAATTTTGCATTTTTTTTGATTAAATGGAGTGAAACCCTGAGATGCTACTTGTTCTTTGTATCCTATAATTTGCCCTAATAGCTATTGTGACAACACTTACCTTCACAATATTAGATGTAGGGCTCCAGTAGCAAATGAGCATAGAGAGTAATGCTGCTCCTTTTACTATACTTCTGTGGACAGTATATATTGTGGATGGTATTTTTTGATATAATTTGTTCTTGTTTATGTATATATACTACCTTTCTCAAACGTGATTTTCCAGTATACTCAGGCTTCTTTACAGTGGTAGTTTTTGGCTGCTGCTCTACATGCCTTCTTGGGGAATCAGTTGTCCACATTGACCTTTGTCACTCAGCGGCAAGAGCCGTGGTTGTTTTTCTGTAGTTTCTAGTATAGTGGGGGGTTAGGTTTTACTCTCCTTCCCAATATATTGTAATATAAATGGAGACAAAGCACACCCAATTGTAGGACCACCGTCCATTAGCAAAAGTAGGTGTTTGGTATTGTCATACTTCATTCCTGTTGCTTTCAAGTTTCACCTTAGGTTACAGAGCTAATAGGTATCTTGGCTACACAAGTGTTAGCAGAAGGAATAAGAGGTTACTGGAACTCCTGAAATATTTTACTGAAGCCTTAGGAAGCCTCTAGGTATGTTTACTTTTAGATAACTTTACAAAGACATGGAAGATGCTACTGTTTCATAAATAATGTTTTGTGCTGATATTAGCAGAAGTATTTGACTATGTTGTAGTTTTGTAGTTCTTCATGCTGTCAGCAGGAGTCTTAGCTGTACTAATAAGGTGTAGCTAGTTGTACATCTGGCACTGTTCATTTCAGTGGAACAGACAGTCTGCCTTGAATCTCATCTTGCAAATTTTAAGCCCGTGTATACCTCTGTATCTTTCATGTTACCTCATTGAAGACATCCGTACTCCCTACTCACTGTTTAGAAAACTTTAGATTAAATTCTTCTTGTGTCTATGTTTGCTTTATTATATATGTTTTCAACATACTTTTAGGTTCAGAAGGAATCTAGTAGTAGATGCTCTGAAACAGAGGAAAACGTAACATGCGATTTGCCAACAAATGCCGCAGAACATGACATGTATCATTGCATTTCTCAGGCTAAATGAGCTACAAGGACTTGTTACGGCTTTCTGAAAGTTTTAGCTGTACCTCTCCTTTTCCAAACCCCCTTCTGTTTCCCCCATTTTCCTGTTCCTCAGTTTCTTTGTGGTTGTGTATCAACCTCGACAGTTTGTTTTCCTCCTTTGGCCTTTCCTTCACTAATCATCTGCTCCGATTTTGGTTTTTTTTTCCTCTTCAGCAGGTCTGTTGTTGTTTCTGTTGCAGCAGTCTGGGTGATCATCATCAGACACTTGGTACAGATTAGAAAGCTCTGCTGGGCAGAAGCGAGGAGCTTCATCCACATGTTGATCACTTGAGCTACTTGTCAAGCAGTATCTTATCTTAAGGAAGTGTGCCAAGCTAAGCTCCATTTTGATGCTTTGTTTTATCCAGCTTCAAGGGAAGTGATGCAGGGCCTGGAGCACAAGTGTGCTGGGGAATGGCTGAGGGAGCTGGGGGGTTCAGTCTGTAGAAGAGGGGGCTCAGGGGGATCTTATTGCTCTCTACAACTACCTGACAGGAGGATGCAGTAAGGTGGGGTCAGTCTATTCTTGAAAGGAACAAGCGATAGGACAAGAGGAATGGCCTCAAGCTGCACCAGGGGAGGTTTAGAGCAGATATTGGGGAAAACGTCTTTACCAAAAGGGCTGTCATGCACTGAAGAGGCTGCCCAGGGCAGTGGTGCAGTCACCATCCCTGGAGGTATCTGAAGGTGTATAGGAGTGGTACTGAGGACATGGATTAGTGGTGGCCTTTGCTGTGCTGGGTTAACAGTTGGACTTGATGATCTTAAAGGTGTTTTCCAATCTACATGGTGCTATGTTGCTGATCACGGAGAAGGGAGATGTGCTGAGTATCAGTGTAGCTGAGTACAATCCACAAGCTCAGGGCTCTAAGAAGTTAACTGCAGCCATAAATAAAAGGGGAAATGGCCTGCAGGAGGTAAATCCTTTCTTAGGCCAAGCAGAGTTAGGCAGGACTGTCCAGGTCCCCACTGCTAACTCCCAGAGACACCCCTGTTCCTCTCGCATGCAGAGCTGATGCTTGGAGACCCAGTCACCCCTGCTTGCTCCTAGGGTACTTCACTAGCTTGTTGGCTAGTTCAGCTTGATATTCCATAGGCATCACACACTCACACAGCTCCTCTTGCTCCAGTGGCTGGCACCATGGACACAGGGACCCTCTGGCCTGTGGTCTGCTGCAGCTGCTGGTACCCACACCTCTATCCATACACACACGGGATTGAGAGCCCCTTGCCCAGGAAAGACATAGAAAGGAATTTAATGAGAAAGCAGGACAGACTGTGCTGATGAGCTGAAGGGCACAACCAGGCAAGCCATACTGACCAATATTCCACTTGCCTCTCTTTTTCAGACTTGTGTTCTCCAAATGGCCTAACCATCTCCCTTTCCCTGCCTTTGGTTCTGCCCCTAGACATCCTGTAAGTCCTGTGCAATCCTGAGCTATGTTTTGTGTGCATCCTGTGATGTGTCCCACCCCCTAAGCAGCAATGCCCTTAGTGTGAAAGATGTTGAGAGAGCTGCTCCCAGTGACCTCCAGTGATGGGCTCCGTGCCCAGAGAGTGGAGCTGAGGCTGTGCCAGGGCAGCTGCAGGCAGGTTGGTTGTTGCTTGGGAGAGCTTGACTTGCCCAGTCTCTGGGTTTGTGGCAGATGGGCCTTTGGGCTATGGCTCCTGAGATGGACCTGGAGCAGCCTGCCAGGGTATGGTTTGGGCTTCTCCCCTGCTATTGCATCTCTGGGCTCCTCTGTGGCTGTGCAGATCGGCTTTTCTCACAGAACCTGACCCTTTCACCATACTCTCATCCCCCAGTAGGTACTCTAAATGAATGTTCTCCAGTGGTCCGAAACACATGCCAAAGAAAGAGTGCATGCCAGCCGGGGCAACCTCCTGGGTACCTGTCTAACACATTACTAATTTCACAGCTCATCCACTATGTGCAAAAGATGTGAAAATGGTAGGTTGCAGGGCACAGTGATTGGAGAGAAAACATGAAAAAAGGGACATGAGCAGACGTTTCTGCTGGTATTTCTGTGGCAGTTGGAAAAGTTGGATCGTGTTGGCACTGCAAATTGCTTAGTGATTAATGGAATGACAGAGATGAATTCATTGGTTCTGAATTGGTTTTCATGTTGATACGAGGACACTTGATTGAATAACGCAAAATGATCCTGATAGGAGCATTTGTTTCTGTAATTTTTAGTGTCTCTTCTGTTAGAAA